>NC_090656.1:168778843-169080564 GCF_040937935.1 Hyperolius riggenbachi | reverse complement strand
TTGTGTTCAGCAGCCTTCTGTATGGGATTTCCCATAAGGCAGAAATAAGGCTGAGAAATCGCTTCACTGCTCATAACTCAATTGCATCCCCGATATGTACTCCAGGGAATTCACTAAGACAATGTTACAGTAACGTTACTTATCAGGTCCAGCAGGGGGCGCTCCGGCACAGTAATGCCTCCTCTCTGCTGACATGCGGGCTCCTGGCTGCTCCGTGATGCCGCTGGCTGCTACTCAGAGATGTCCCCTCCGCTCCAGCCTCAGCCACGTCCAGCTCCTTCGCCTGTCCCCGCTAGTGTGTCCGCGGGAGGTTGTTTACAGGAAGCAGCTCCACTATGACGTCACGCTGATGCCTCGAGCTTGTGACGTGATGGGAGGCTCCCATCGCCCACTGGTTGCACAGCGAGTCCCATCAGGTCACAAGCTCGAGGCATCAGCGTGACGTCATAGTAGAGCAGTTGCCTCCTGTAAACAAACCTCCGCGGAATATGTGTATATATGTATGTATGTATTACTTTGGCCAGCGCAACCAGTCCCCCTGGCCAAAGTAATACATATATATACATATATATACATATATACACATATACCATAACACGATATATATATATCTGGCAGGTAAATTAACTGAAAATTCTGAAAATTGTATGGTGTGTACCTAGCATAATGCCTGATACACCCATGCAATTTCCCGTCAGATACATGAGTTGATTCAGTTATTTCACACAGGTTTGATCTGATTTCTGATCGATTTTATATAGAAGTGATTGGAAAATCGATCAGAAAAACGATCGGAAATCAGATTGGACCTGTCGGAAATAATCGATTCAACCCATCTATCTGATGGGAAATTGCATGGTATGTACCAGGCATAAGCCATTCAAAAATAAACTGTTCCCCTGATGAGTTACCATAGTAATGAAACCGCGTTGGGCGGAGCTACGGAGCGGCGCTGCGTGTGACGTCACCGGAGTGGGGCAACTGTCAGCACATGGACTGCTGTACTTGCGGTGCATTGCTGGGGTAAGGGTTAAGGCGGATTTTGTTGCGGCTGGTACGCATCCACAGAGCCGCACGCCTCCCCATCTATATATATATGTCCGCGTGTCCGCATCAGGATACTGTCCTTTGTTTTTACCTATGAGTTTTTAGTAAACGTGGGAAAGTTTCCTTACACTTTTACACTATGATAAGCGTCTTTTTTGGAGGTGACCTGCACGGATCTGCAAGAGCCCAGCTGTGATTGCCGTGGTGGCTGAGGGGTGGCCGATACCCCTGATGCGCTGACGGGCCCACTTGGCCAGTGGATTCGGCGAGTCTTTCCACGAGTCTTTCCACAACGGGGGGAGACTTGTGGCTTACTATTCCCCACATGTTATTTAAAGTGAGAGCTGAAGATCCTGAGCAAGAGAGACTTTGAACTTTGAGCGCTGTACCCTATACATTATTACTTGATTCTGTAATGCTGGGGGAGCATACTGTCTGACCACCCAGCACAATAAAGCTAAGAGCTGGATAATGGGTGAGGCTACACAGGCTGCCCAGAGCGACTGCAGCTCTGGGCTTCCGATAATACGCAATGGCAGCGCAGTGCGATGTTGCGCTGCTCCTGCAATAATAAACATAAAGACAGATATAGGACAGACTGGAGTGAGGTAGCCAATAGCAACCGCAGCAATGGCTACCTAGCAAGGACAGGACTGTAATGAAGCAGCCAATCGTGACCGCAGCAATGGCTTACTTCGCAAGGACAGGACTGGAAGGATTCGCCGCTCCTACGCAGGAGATTGGCGCAACCCACAAGGCAGAGTACAAGAGCACAGATAAATCACACAAGAGTATCACAAAGAATTTACAATTACAGCTATCAATGTGATACAATAATCCGCGAACGCAATATGGAAAATAACAAACGCGCTAGTATGCGTATATATTGGCAATGAACCAATATATGATGCAAGACTAGAAAAATAAACGCTGACTAGAATATGTATATATTGGTGATGAACCAATATATAACATAAATCAGGAAGACTAGCTAAATCTGGAGCAATACAGCAAGCTGAGCTAGGATTGCCTAGCTCAGCTTGCTGTATTGCTCCAGATTTAGCTAGTCTTCCTGATACTTCCAATACTACAATTCTCTACACTAGAAGGAGTACGTATATATATGTCCCTGTGGGAAATATATAACGTAACTCCACAAGAAACTGAACTACAAAGTAGCAATACAAGGAACTATATTTCACAATGTTCAGAGACCCAGTAACAGCCTAGTGTGAGCTGAAACTATGATGGGCGGAGCACGCTTGCAGGAAGCAAACCTTTATACTGAAGTCATCCAATGAGAGCAGAGATGCAAATCTCCACACAGGTGAATGGTAATCAGTCACAAGCAGGCTGGCTTGATTACCATTCCCTAGCTGACAGACTATCACAAGCAATGCATGCAGAACTATGCCAGCAAATGTATGCAAAGCAACCAGAACTGCTTGGCTGCAGTACCTCTGCAGCCAGCAGTACATACTGCAGAAGCGATCATGACAGATTCCAGCTCATCACACTAAGCAGGGATCGCTCCTCCCTTTTTGGCTGGGTGTTGTTGTTCAGCAATATTGTTTGTAATCATTATTTTTATGAGAGCCATTTATGATATTGTTTTATTTCACACAGCACACTTGCTGGAAGCAGGCCTTTTATATGAAACTCATCGATCACAGGTAGTGCCGTTTTCTGCACTCTTTTGCTATTAAACCTTTGATGAGCGCCGCCAGCATACAGGCGAGGCACGCCCCCCCGCTTGGGAACTTACACTGCGGGGGGCCTCGCTCTGCTGCTGGTGGCGGGTGTGCGGCCACCAAGCGGAGCGGCAGGAGGCTGTGTGCAGCGCCGGGGGAGAGAGAAGTTTCCACTTACCTGCCTGGATCCTGCGCAGCTTCTATGTACTTCCTGTCCCGGAGTCTGTCGCTATGGTAACAGCGCCCCCGTGATGTTGTGACCGCATGTCATCACAGGGGGAGCTCTTATGGATGCGACGCGCGTCAGGAGAGGCTGAGGATAGAAGCTGTGTGCAGGATCGAGCGAGGCAAGGAAAGTGGAAACTTCTCTCTCCCCCCGGCGCTGCACACAGCCTCCTGCCGCTCCGCTTGGTGGCCGCACACCCGCCACCAGCAGCAGAGCGAGGCCCCCCGCAGTGTGAGTCCCCAAGCGGGGGCGTGCCTCGCCTGTATGGCTAGTCCATCTCTTCTCAGCATGGCCTTTATTCTTTATAAAGACACTCCCTAAAAATTATTAATACAAAGATGCTGGCCAGCCTCCCTGCTCACAGCACACTATGTTCACTATGTTGGCAGTTGGATGGAGAACCTGCCATTCACTAAGTACTTTTAAAAATAAAGAAAACCCTGAGAACCCCCCCTATGAGAAGATGGGCTAGTCCAAAATCTGTCGGTAATGTCAGATTTCTACTACCTACTGTAAGTGACAGCAACATAGGAAAGTGTAGGAAAGTATTTTATGGTTCATTTTACTCTGGGAGAAATGTACTTCTCATTTGCATGCGTTTTAAATTTTAAGATTTGCGCGACAGTTCCTCTTTTAGGGACCAGAAACTGCTAGTACAGAAGTGGTTCATGTAAGTCATTGGGCTCACAACTGCAGGGAATATACTGTATTAGCCAAATGTCTGCACAGACACACCCAGTCCAGTTTTACTTGGGCTACAGAAGCTGAGACAGAGCAGCAGGAAATGTTTAGAAATGTTCAATAAGATTTTTTCAGTGCACCATTTGGTCCAAAGTCAATTGTTTTTACTTATTCCATGAAAGTGTAGCTAAACTTTAAATAGTCAAAGATCTTTTAAGTCTAGTACACACTTTCAATTATGATTGGCAACTCACTCATCAATTTAACCACCTTCATGTAGCATGATGGTTTACATCATAGTATTCAATATCTGTTGATCCTCATACTACCATACATGTAGGTGATACAATTAGTCAGTGTTTGGCCAATCATAATTGAAGGTGGGTACCAGGTTTAAAGTGTACCAGAGCTGCAAACAGTAAAAAGATTCATACATACCTGGGGCTTCCTCCAGCCCCATCCGCTCCCACGTCGCCATCCTCCACTGCCCGCAGCTTCGGTACTGGTTCCTGTCACTTAAGGCAGTCGGACGGAGCCAGTCGGAAGCAGGAAATTTGGGCGCATGAGGCAGGTGGACAAAAAGGGCGCCGCCATTCACTCCCATAATAAATATCGTTTAATCGGCGCCCAACAGGAAAAAAGGGCGCCGGAGAAAAATAACGTTTTAAAAGCGGCGCCCGGAGACTTTTAATGTTTTATAACTGTTTCTCATGATTACACATTATTTAATGATTTATAATTTTTTAAACATTATTTTTAAACGAAAAACAGTACAATATTTTTTTAAAACATTACTTTTAAACGAAAAACCGTACAATTTTTTTTTTTTTTTTTTTTACATTTTTAAACGAAAAACCGCACCATATTTTTTTAAAACTTTATTAATGCTTATCACAGGGGGGTCTTAGGTTTAGGCACCAACAGGGGGGTCTTAGGTTTAGGCACCAACAGGGGGGTCTTAGGTTTAGGCACCAACAGGGGGGTCTTAGGTTTAGGCACCAACAGGGGGGTCTTAGGATTAGGCACCACCGGGGGGGTCTTAGGTTTAGGCACCAACAGGGGGTCTTAGGTTTAGGCACCAACAGGGGGGTCTTAGGTTTAGGCACCAACAGGGGGGTCTTAGGTTTAGGCACCAACAGGGGGGTCTTAGGGTTAGGCACCACCGGGGGGGTCTTAGGTTTAGGCACCAACAGGGGGGTCTTAGGGTTAGGCACCACCAGGGGGGGTCTTAGGGTTAGGCACCACCAGGGGGGTCTTAGGGTTAGGCACCAACAGGGGGGTCTAGGGGTTAGGGATAGGTACAGGGAGGGTTCTGTGTGAGAGTAGGGTTAGGTATAGCTTTAGTAAAATTCTTATTAATGTTTTATAAAACGTTATTATAAATTTCAATTTTTAAACAGGGAAGATTAACGTTTTTAAAATTGCCGATTTTATACACATTATTTAATGATTTATAACTTTATAAAACATTATTTTTAAACGAAATATAACACAAATTTTTTTAAACGTTATTCATGATTATCTTTTAAAACCCTGCGCCCTTTTTTCCCGGCGCCCTTTTTTAACATACGCGGAGCCACTCTACGCAGGTGAAGTGTGCCCTCTACGTATCTCTCCAGCGGCTGCTGGAGAGTTATGCAAACAGCGCACTTCTCCTGCATAGACTGGCTCCGACTGATGTAAGTGACGGGACCAGGTCCCCGAAGCTGGGGGCAGCGGAGGATGGCGACGTGGGAGCGATCTGAGCGGATGGGGCTGGAGGAAGCCCCAGGTATGTATGAATCTTTTTACTTTTTGCAGCTCTGAGTCTATTTAAGGCACAGAATATACTAAAGTCTGGTTCACACTTTCAATTATGATTGGCCAATTACTGACCAATTTTACCAGCGTAAAGTGTACCAGAGATGACATGTGACATGGTGAGATAGACATGTGTATATACAGTGGCAAGCAGACACTTAGACTTGGTTCACATTGAGCAGCACACTGATCATGCGCTGCATTCTGCTCCGTGAAGCGGAGCGGAAGGATCATGCAGGTCGGGAACGTCCGCTCCGGCGAGCGGAACGCAGGGAGCGGAACGTAGCGGAACGTAGCAATGTGAACTTTCCCATCGGGAAAGCATTGCTTCCGCTGCTGCGTTCCGCTCTTCGAAGCGGAACGTACGCTAATGTGAACTGAGCCTTATGCTGTGCTCCTTTTTATTTTTTCCCTGCCTGAAAGAGTTTATAATTAGCTATGGAACTGATAGTTTTTCTCCAGTCAGGCCTCAGTCGGCTCACTGATAACAAATTACAGCTACAAAACAATGTCCTAAGTAGATACCTGGGCATTTTACTGTGAGAGGTAAATAGAACTATGAAACATTAAATCTATGAAACATTAAATCTGCTTTGAGATATCTAAAACAGTCATTTTTAGGAGTAGGACGACAGATCCATTTGTTTATCTCATTAGTTTATTTTCATCTCTGGTTCACTTGAATCTAGTTTTGTGGTCCATAGACAGGAGCAGTTTACCAGCGAGTAAGGATTATGCCAGCCAACTAGCCAAGTACACCTGTAGGTAACTTTTCCACCATAATAGCACCATCATTTGGAGAATTTGTTCTGCTCAAAAGTCTGTGGGTTTTGTTTGTGATGTTTACATTTGGTTCCTATCATTGCTAAACTAGTTATGCTGGGAATACACGGATCGTTTCTGGCGCTCGATTCTCCTCTCGATCGTTTTTGCCGCTCGATTCTGCAGTCGATTGTCTTATCTTCTGCTCGTTTTTCTTATCTTTTTCCGTTCACTTCTATCAGAAATCGAGCGGCGAAAGGATCGAAAGGGAGATCGGACATCGAACCATCAAATCACCTCAAAAACCAACCGTGTATACCCAGAATTAGCCTTAATTTTATCACCTGAGTTAAGCAAAAAGAATAATCTAAAGATCGCCATATAAACATTGATTTCGATCGCCCAAATGTATCCCCCAAAAGTTAGGGATATATGAGAGAGGACACACAAAAATGAAGCTTCATGCCTAGGGCCCAAGGGAATGTCCTGTGAAAGGGGACCTGCCGCGGGTCTCTAGAAGTCCTGCAGTGAGCCCCCCGAACTTTAGTGATGATATGCCGTAGCGTGTCCTCTCCCGCCCAGTAAATCTGGCCCCCCTCCCACAGCTGCCCATCCAGAACAAATGCTCCAGCCCCCTTCCTGGCTCCCATGCTGTCGCAAGTGGAGCAAATAGATGGGTCACTAAGTCACTCATTTGTCCACGATCCATCGCCGCATCTCCCTGCTCTGCCCTTTAGCATCCTGTTTCCATGGTCACAGCCGGCATGACATAAGTGGCACCGGCAGTGACCATGGATACCGGACGCTATGCGGTTGAGCAGGGAGGTGTGGTGCTGGATCGTGGACAGGTGAGTTACTCAGTGACTAATCCATAATAGACTTTAACTTTATCCTGTAGATTGTTATTTGCCAAATGTATTCTGCAGTTGCACTAACCAACTGTGTTTTGAATGTCACATATGCAATACAAATAGACAATCTGAATCACAAGTGTCTGAGGAATTTATCTGTGGATGTACAAAAAATAAATTTTAAGGCACACAGCAGCCTCAGCACTGACAGCGCTATAGCCAAATGACTACGCTGTATGAATTAATAGAGGTTTTTTTGTAATACTTGTGTACAAAACTTACACAACTGCAGAAATAAGTCATTTCTGTTTATAGTGCCTGGAGACCAAATATCTTTATCATCTTCCTGATTCATCTAATCTTTCAGGCATCTTTTCTGGTTACAGCAGTGGTATTGGTGGCAGTACATTATAGTTTTTATGCCTCCATTGCTGCTTTTTTACCACCTGAGGCACATTTTGTAGAGAATGTGCATTTTTGCAGGATACATAGCTCAATGTCCCTCCGAGTAGACTCATGTTATGGGCCAGCTCATCTTCTGGCACTCATGGCCTTCTTTGCACGTTCTCCATATGTCTGCTGCATGAAAACGCTCAGTATGTATTCTGATACAAGCAGGCAGAGTAATGGCACTCCATGTAAGACAGGATGTCCTACAATACTGTTGGGCAGGAACTTCATCAACACATTTGTTAATATCTGGAGTAGGAATTGAGTCTCTTTCTAGAGCAGGTTTAGTTCATGGCAGTGCTTTGGAATTTGTCTGTAGACACAAAGTAAGTCCTCAGCTCTCCCTTTCCTTTAACATTGATTAGTCCTCGGCACTCACAGGAATATCCTAATCCTTCCAAAATATGACAAGTCTCTTCTGTTACCTGAAAAGAGAGAGAACAAGACATGTAACAATGACACTGCTGCTGCATTTCAGTGGTTCACATTCAAGCTGTAAACATTTGCACACGATTACTTTTTCATAAACTCTGAATTATCTGCATCTTATTGACCATCCCTACCTACAGCCGTAGAATCGACTATTAATTCTTTAATGTTCATTATTGTACTAGTGCATGGGGATAATATGGGATTATCCATTACAACAGGGATGTTGAACTCCAGTCCTGTAGGGCTGACGGAGCAGTCCATTTTTAGCGCAGGAAGAGTTGGGGCGAAGCCGGCGCCACCATAGACTATAATAGGAATTACATCTATAGCGGGCGCTCAATGAGTAACGTCAGCGCCGTCAAAAGCAATAGCTGGAAGCCGAATTATATAATTCCCCACCATCCATGGCGGCCTGGAGGGGGAATAGTAATTAACACGGCCAGCTTGTGCAGCAGCAGGATCAGCCATATACCATCTGTATCCTGCGCCCAAGTCTTCTTGCGCCGATTTCAAATGTATGCAGGCAGTGGCGGCGCCACACTGGGGCATACCCAGGCTTCAGCCCCAGCTGTAAACTAATCAGCCCCCCCTAAAGTTCCCCCCGTGGCTGCGGGACATGGCCACCACAAGTTCAGAAAAGAAGGAGGAGGACTGGAGCTGAAGGAGGGCTGTCAGATCAGTCACGTGACATAACCCCACCGTGGGTAATAGAGCTGAGTCAGAGACACTGGCAGCCACGCAGGCAAAGAGCGTCCCGCAAGGGAAAGTTCCTGGCTGGAGTTTAAATTTGTGTCACGTGACGACGTCCGTCACATGATACGCACACAGCCAGTATGTAGCGCACCTAGCCAGCCCGCCAACCCAGCTTCAGGGAGGCTTGCCGCTCCGACGGCCATTGTGTCAGCAGGCTGGCAGCAGCAAAGTGGGGACTGTGGACTCTGCAGCCACCACCAGACCACCAGAGACTGCATCACTCTGGACAGCACCCAAGCGTCCGAGGACAGCCAGCCACAGACAGAGACAGCTCAGCAGGAAGCAGCAGGAGGAAGAGGACTCAAGGTGGGTGGGGTGGGCAGTCAAGCCAACTGCCATTGACAACTTGAATGATTTTTTTTTTTACATGTGATGTGATGTGATGCTGGCACCAGTCAGGCCTGAGCTGCCCTGGGGCCCCCAGCCCACCACCACCAGCCAGGCCTGAGCTGCCCTGGGGTCCCCAACTCACCACTACCAGCCAGGCCTGAGCCTGAGTCCTTCCGCCCAGCCCACCACCAAGTCCTGAGCTGCTCTGGGGCCCCCAGCCCACCACCACCAGCAGGGCCAGAGTCCTTCAGCCCAGCCCACCACCACCAGCGAGGCCTGAGCTGCCCTGGGGCCCCCAGCCGATCACCACCAGCCAGGCCTGAGCTGCCCTGGGGCCCTCAGCCCACCACCACCAGCCAGGCCTGAGCTGCCCTGGAGCCCCCAGCCCACCACCACCAGCCAGGCCTGAGCCTGAGTCCTTCCGCACAGCCCACCTTGTCTCTTATGTGCATTTACTGGTGAAACGCTGTCTCTCATTACGTGCATTTACTGGTGAAAGGCTGTCTCTCATTACATGCATTTACTGGGGAAAGGCTGTCTGTCATTATGTGCATTTACTGGTGAAATGCTGTCTGTCAATATGTGCATTAATTGGTGAAACGCTGTCTCTCATTAAATGCATTTACTGGTGAAAAACTGTCTGTCATTATGTGCAATAACTGGTGAAATGCTGTCTCTCATTACATGCATTTACTGGTGAAAGGCTGTCTGTCATTACGTGCATTTACTGGTGAAACGCTGTCTCTTATGTGCAATTAGTTGTGAAAAGCTGTCTCTCATTACGTGCATTTACTGGGGAAACGTTGTCTGTCATTAGGTGCATTTACTGGTGAAATTATGTTTCTTATGTGCATTTAGTGGTGAAACGCTGTCTCTCATTACGTGCATTTACTTGTGAAACGCTGTCTCTCATTCCGTGCATTTACTGGGGAAACGCTGTCTGTCATTACGTGCATTTACTGGGGAAACTCTGTCTATCATTATGTGCATTTACTTTATATTTTTTTTATGTAACTACATTAGCTGGTACAACGACATTACAGTTAGCCCCGCCCACATGACATGACCACGCCCATTTTTGCACGCCTCTCATTTCCCCCCGTGAGCCCCGCCGGCCAGCCATTGTGCCCCTTTTGAGCCCCCCAAAAATCTGAAGCTGGAGCCACCGCTGTATGCAGGGCTGAGGTCCTCACACATTTTTGGCATGGCTCAAATTAATTACACGATCTGTGCTGTGGGCTGAAGAGCCCACGCAGCACAGATCTGACAAATGTCAGCCGGTCCTCAAGTGGTAAAGCCTTGTACACACACTAAATAAAACTTTGCTCCTGCTTAGAATCCAGCAGAAGTATAGCCGCCCCCAATGCTTCTGCCAGCAAACCATCTAGGCCCAGCACGTCTCGAGAGCATTGTTTACCTCACACACCTCGCCTACTCTGTGACGCTCCTTGTGCGCCCCTTCATCAGATCTCCCTTCTCTTGGCCAATTTTACCACTTCCATGTAGTATGGGAGCTTAACTACACAATCTGTTCCTCGTATTAAAATTCTAAAATTGGTAAATCAAAATTGACTGTGTGTATACACCTCAATGATGGGATTGGGAGGATTCTGGCCTGTTCACAGACTGCCATTAGCTCTAAGTTGCATCTGACATTCACCCAGGAAGATAGTAAAAAAAAAAAAAGCAAACAAGCTAATAAAAAAATTAATAATACTCAGATGGTTTATATGCAACGCAAAAAACTTTGTGCAACGCAAATTATATTATCCACATAATTTGTATTAAAAAGACAACGACAAAAAAACAAGCTGCAACTAATGATATGAAAAACCCAGTGCTGAGCCACTTATACCATATATACCCAAGTATAAGCCCACCCGTGTATAGGCTGATCTCCCAACTTTCGCCCCTCAAAAAACCTAATAATGTGTTCCGATTATAATCTAATCACCAAATGTATCCCTATAGTCTTTCTTCATGTACAAGAGTGCACATTGGACACGTGCTTGTGTACGTAGTTACTTCTTATTCCTGGCAGCAGTCTCCCCATCCTTGCAGCTCTATACTGACCCGTAGAGCTCAAGGCTTCACTGTCTTCTCATTCTGGGGGGCCATCTTCTCAATTTCCCTTGTAGCTCTGTATTTACTGAAAGAGGTCCAGGCTTCACTGTCTACTTTTTCCAGGCAGCCATCTCCCAGCTCTATGCTTGCCACTAGAGATCCAGACTTTAGGGCCCATTCACACCTGGCGCTGTGTGCCCACGATTCGCACTTTGCTGATCGCTGGCAATCAGCAAAGTGCTACTGCAGAAGTGATCCTATGGGATTACTCTCACTGCAGCCATTGCCCCTAACTAGCACTAACATATAAATAGATCTCAGGTTCATTAGTAAGTAAGCTTTAAAACAAAATCAGGAACAGATATAAAACTCTCCAATCAGTTCCACCCCACCTTACACATTAAATATACACAAGGCTATACACATGGGGCTTTAGAGGAACAGCAACATTATTTTATTCTTTATAAATATTATGTATATCATATTGATTGTAGTCGCATGGACAGAGTATCCAATTCCAACACCAACAATGCCTGACACATGTTTCACGGCACAAGGCCGCTTCCTCAGAGGCAAACAAGTGTGTTCAATCTGTTAAAAACATATAATACATACAAAAAATATTTTATCAGTACACCTACCCTTCATCAGATATCTGCATAACGTACAATCTGGGGGAATCCCCATCTAAATACACTAATCTTACCAATATGGGACAAATGATCCAGTAAAACCAGAACAAGTGGACCGCAATCTGAAAAAACATAAGAAATAGGAGTATACAAAAGGGGGGAGTAACCCAAAACTGGGGCTTTTTTTTCAGATTGCAGTCCACTTGTTCTGGTTTTACTGGTTTTAGGTGTGAATGGGGCCTTAAAGCGCTTGTGCAATGATTCCCTATGAGTGTTCACATCTGAGCGGTTCGATTGCCGATCCGCTCACCAAAGCGCTGCCTGTACCATTCTTGCGTCTGGAAGTGAACAAACAAACGCTCTGCAAAAGCACTTAGAAAAGCGCTTTACAAAAAAATCTAGGGGGGGAGGGGGCGGAAAGCGCCGGGAGGGGCAAACAAAAACACTCACAAAATCGAAAATCGCTGACGCCAACGATGTGAACAAAGCCTAAAGGGAGGCCACTAGATGATCCAAAGGCTTCTGCAATCCTTCTTGAGCCCACTGCTTCTCGACAGGATCCTCTTTTTCTGCACGCTCAGGCTCCTGTCTGTGTACGAGTGACGGCACACCATGCCGGCGCAATGATAGACCGCCCCTGTGCAGTAGCACGGAGCCGCTTGTGCACAAAGACAACAGCATTTGTATACAGACAGGAGCAGGTAGCGCAATGCTATTCGACAAGCCCAGGGCTGTAACAATATACTGAGGGGGACGGGGGAAGCCTTTTAATTATCCACAGCTTTCCCTGAAAAGAGGTAAGCGTAAGCGTCTAACTTTTTCTGAAGTTTTTTTCGCTTCAGGCTTAACCAAATCAGTCACAGCAAAAATGAGGGGAAAACATTTCTATAACGCTATCTCAACTGTTAAATGAGAGGAAATGACAGTTTTTAATTGATTACATGGATATAGCTGGTTCAAGTATGCCAAGAGTTCAGTGTTGTCTGTGTATGCACTGTAAAGAGCCCCCTTATCTACAGCCAGCAGTGAGGTTAATAGTCATCAAAAGGGACACATTGACATATGCTATGTTTTCTGCATCTTCCTGAAAATGCCAATAAAATATGTTTAAAAAAAGCACAAAAAATAAAGGGCAGCAGTTTTAAAGCAACTTACACTTTCACATGAGCCTTCATGCTATGCCTTGCTACACCGGCAGCATCTCATTCCACTATTATGAGCTACAACTAACTGCAATTGATTCTTGAGCAAGTGCACTGAAAGTGTTTCCCTTCATCAATAACTTTATTTAGATACAATAGGGCATGACAAAGAGTTAACTGCAATATTTGTGAGTAACGCTAGATGGCAGCATTCCAATAAACAACACTGCTTAGGAATTACAAATTGTTTCAACAAGATGAAATTATGATTTGTAAACTCGACCTCTCTTGCAACAAAATTATAGATTCTTCAATCTCTGTCATGACAGATGTAACAGGCCTGGGAGTAAAAGGGGTGACTCAATTGCTGTTAATTCTTTGCAGCTTGCAAAACGGTATGGCAGTAATAGTTTTTGCAATCTTTATTTTGAAACTGGGGTCACACTTGCCAAAATCCCAGCCGTTTTAAGCGAAAAAGCACGGGAAAACAGACATAATACTTCCCATACTACAGTTGCAGTGCAGAGAGAGAAATGTGTGTTTTTCCACTGTGGGGAAAAAAATAATGCCTTGTTCACATTAGGCAATGCAGATGGCCTTACGGTCAGAACGCAACGCAATGCCCATGATCACGTGCCATCTGTGCTGCCGTGCGCTGCGCTGCTGATCCCATTCGCTGTAGGCAGCCAAAAAAATGCATGCAGCAGTGCAATAGTACATCACAGTGCTGCGCAACGCATCGCAGCGCATGTAGTCTGAACATCAGGCAGTGCAGTCTATTCACTTCTGCACAGGCCTCTTCACCTGCACAGAACACTCCAAGCCATGTGAGCGTGACTGCGAGCGGCGCGACCCAGCGCAGAAGATGCTGACCTGGCGAGGTCAGCATCTCCAACAGAGGGGACCCCGGGCCACCGACTGGGAGCGTAGCTGTGGTGAGGGATATATCAGCTGCCAGGGGCTGGAGGAAGCCCAGAATAAGTAGAACTTTCTTTTTTACTTCGGATCGTCCCTTTAAGAATGCCCCCTTCACTCGCCGCTTATGGTTCCTTATATACGGTTACTGCACACAGCTCGCAGGAGAGCTGCGATGTGTGTGGGCTTGTGGAGATTGAGCTTGGAACGATAGTGTAACTAATACAGCATTTAGTTACACTATCGCTCCAGGCTCAATCTCCACAAGCCCACACATATTGCAGCTCTCCTACGCGCATTAACAGTATATCGGGAAGTGAGGGGAGTGTTCCTAAGGACAGGCAGAGAGAAGGGGAAAATATCACTTCCTCCCCACCCATAATCGATGTTCTTCTCTGTGTGCAAAGGGAGCAAACACTAATAAGCTTAACCCTTGTCTAGTGTGTTCCTGGAGGGCTTGTCTTTTTTCCATTGCAAGTGCACCAACGCACTCTTCCTGTTTCTTATATACCATATCCTCAGGCATTGTTTCTTTAGCAAGGCCGTGAACGTCACATGAAAGAGAATGTAGTCTGTTTGGATTTTATTTTTGGGGTTCTCCTTCACCAAAGTGCAAAAACTGTGTATGTCATAAATGAAAATAAAAAAGTAATACCGGTAGTTAAAGATGTACGTGGTGATGTCTTGTCTATTGACACCAACGTTATGTAATGGCCTGAAAATGTGAAATTTTATTCCGTGGAAAGAAGTAAAAAAAACAAAAATATTTTTAAAAAGACCTTTTAGTATTTCAGAACATTTATTTAAAAAAATTTCAAAGATAAAATGTTTCTTACATCAGTAAAATTACATTAGTACACTGGGGGCACAAAGGTGACACAGTAGGGGAACAGAGGTGGCACAGAGGGGGGGTCACTGAAGGCACGGGGGAACAGAGGTGACACAGAGGGGCACACTGGTGGCATAGTGGATAGCAAGCTCTCCTTGGGTTCTTGGTTTGAATCTCAGCCAGGCCACTATCTGCACATAGTTTGTATGTTCCCCCCATGTCTGCTTGGCTTTTCTCCGGGCACTCTGGTTTCCTCCCACATCCCAAAAACATGCAGATAAGTTGGCTTTCCCCTATATTGGCCCTAGACTGCAATGGACGTATGACTATGGTAGGTATTAGAAGCGCTATGGATGATGTGGGCACTATATAATAATAATAGTATATAAAATCATTGTACAAGATAGATATCCAAAGGCAAGTCTGAAGACCACTTCTCTTTACCATCATAACCAAAATCATACCAAAAAAGAGAGGACACACGGAATAACGCACTCATTTCTGCTTCCTTGAGAGATAAGGGCCCATATGCAATTCACTTTTTCTTCTACGTTTTCTCCTAAGTGATAATTTTTCATCTTCTCTGCAAATTTTTTCAGTATTTCACAATTAAAAAAATACCAAAAGTTTTAGAAAAAGTACTATCAAATTGTTTTTGTGTATTTTCTTGCTTTTTCGGGGTTTAACAGACATTTCATTGACAAGGTGTGAAATATAAACTTGGAGAAAACTAAGGAGAAAAAGTGAATTGCATATGGGCCCATGACAGCTTGTTCTGATGCAATCATTTAGAATCTTTAGTCCTGTGTAAAATGTTTACAAATTTGTGTTTTGGGTTTTTTTTTTAAATTACACACAATACATACATTTTCTATAAGTATTAATTTTATTATGCTTAAACATCTATACAAACAGTTTTAATTCTGTAATCGTGGTGCAATCCTTTATAAGACCCGGTTCACATTGGCATAAAAAATGGTCCGTTTAACGAACCGTAACGGAACTGATCCAAACGGATATGAACAGATCCTATGTTAATCAATAGGATCCGTTCCCATTGCTCCATTGGAACGGATCCGCTTGGCCCGTTCCACCAAACAGTCTGAAAGATTGGGGGGGAGCCACTTTTCCAGATCAATGGACCCGTCACATTCACTGCGTGCTAATGGAACAGAGGCTCACGGATCAAAAACTGACGCCCAGTCAGTTTGGATCAGTTTTTGATCTGTCCAGTGTGAATGGGCCCTAACTTATTCACTGGATTCACCATGGGATGGTTTTTCCTTGCCAGTCCACAAACGTGCCACTCTGTTGATCGCTCAACGTTTGGATGATTTTCATCATACAGCCGACACTTTCTTCCTTTGTGAGTGTTGCCTATATTAAAAGATACACATATTTTGCACATAAATATGTTGCACATGAATAAATTATTGTTGTTATTTACCTTTACAATGTAGACATCTTCAGTAGCATTTTAACAATGGGCCTCAGAGCAAGTTGTACATAGTGTAATTTAGGATCTGTCGCCACTCGTCAGTTTTTCTGCATGAGTTGTCTGACAGTTTTTGCATTGCTGTTAATTGTTTTTCTGCATGTGAAAAATGCATTCAAGTGTGAACTAGCCCATTTATTAACATTGGTTGCAGTTTTCCTGTGCAGAAAATGTGCAGAAAAACTGACTAGTGGAGACAGGCCCTGAGATGGCCAGTATACCTGGGGCTTCTTACAGCCCCCTGTAGTCCTTCAGGTCCCTCGCTGTTGTTCTGTTCTAATCCTTTCAGCAGCTGTACCCCTCTGAAAGTTGGTTGACTGAGCCAGTCACAGGCTAGTGAGCATGCTTGGCCTCGCCCCATGCCTACTTGATCACCCTCCCCTGGCTGGTAGTGTTTGGCACGTATGCAGTTGCAATTTTTATGAACTGCACAAAGCGCAGAAGGGTCCAAGCCAAGAGGAGGCGCGTTGTCCGGGGTCACACATGCAGCTTTCATAAGAGACAGCCGCTGAATGAATTGGACCTGAACGACAGCGAGGGGCCATAAGAACTACAGGGAGCTAGAAACCCTAGTTAAGTTAAACTGGGCACTTTATACACAACTATTGACATGGAGCACCAAAACCTGCCAAGAACAGAAACGATGATAGAGAGATTTATGCAAAGGAGGAGAAATATTTGAGGATTACCATCACTCAAAGCATGTGCAGAGGTGATCATTTACCACTGAAGATCTAATACAGTGACTGAAGAAGGGCCCTTAGTGGGCCTCAGTGCAGTTGCAACCTCTACATCTTTCACAGGGCATAGAATAGCACTCTTGTTTTTGCATGATGTTCGTACAGTATGATCTTCCCATGTTACTGGGGGTCTCCCCACATTCCAAAAATATTCTGATAAACGAAATGGTTCCCGCTAAAATTGGTCTTGGACTATGGTTGGCCGACTGTGTATACAAAGCCAAAGGCCAATAGCACAGATACAAAGGTACGCTACCATTGGTTCAACTTGCGTACAGTGCTGTCCTGCTACTTATATGACATTAATGTTCAGCAAATACTTTTCTTCCTTGCATATCTCGGATTCTTTTTGCATTATTTTGTGTTTTAATAAAAAGCACATCATTTTATATATATATATATATATATATATATATATATATATATATATATAAATTTTTCCCTAGATAAAGTTTAGATTTTAAATAAATGTACTGGCCAATCTCTCCTTTGGCTGCAGGCAAAGACGCTAACTCCCCATTGTTGTAGTTTTGATCTCAAACAACCTTTTTTTTAATTAATCAGTTGAAATCGGAAATTCATTGCCTTGGCAAGACATTATTTCATTTACCTGATCGCCTCCCATGTCTGTCTTCACCCAGCCTGGATGTATAGCAATAGTAATGATACCGTCTTCCTTGTACCCAACATATTGGCATCTTGAGAGCATGTTTAAAGCAGCCTAAGGATAGATCACAGTCAGGAAAGAGACATATCAGACATACAGTAGGCGATGCGTACAAAGCTGCCCTCAAATCACACAAGCCCTGAGCTAAATTTTAAAGTGTACCTGATGTGAATTTAAACTGTGAAACATGCCTATAGTAGTTGAAAGGATTTATTAATGTGCTACTCGAACCACCCTGGTATTAAAATAAAAGATATACAGCACATCAAATTTTCATTTTGTCTCTTGTGTGGCCAGAAACACACTCTTGTGCCATACAGGAGACAAACCTGTATTTGAATACCCACTTGGTATATTACCATAAAAGCTCTTTAATAGGGATCTGAAGATTTAGCAGGACCTGGGGTGTTGAAAATTAACACATGTAACAAAGTCTACCTCTGCCATTGTGTACAGAAAAACAAACCCTATTGTCTAAGCTGTCTGTACTATCAGCCTCAGACAGGCCCACCGAACCACCGATGGTCCCATCGGTGGGCCCCGACCGTCCCCCCTCCTGGGGGCCCCAGTGCTAAAAAGGAGGGGGGCTAAGCGCAGGAAGGGGGGACATTGTGCACAGATCGACGGGGAGGGGCGGAAGCCTCCCCCCCCTCCCTCACCGAGGGGCCCCCCTTCCGCGGTTCCCCCCCCCCTCCAGAATTGCAGCCAGCGGCAGCACCGGGGAAGAATCACTTAACGGCATGACGGAGATCCCTAGCTCTGCGTGCCGCTGGCTGGTCTGTCTCTGTCTCCTGAACTGACTGTCCAATCACGCTCTCGCAGGAAGTACTGCGAGAGCGTGATTGGACAGTCAGTTCAGTAGACAGACCTGCCAGCGGCACGCAGAGCTACGGATCTCCGTCATGCTGGTAAGCGAATCTTTCCCAGGTACTGCCGCTGGCTGCAATTCTGGAGGGGGGGCCCCTAGGTGAGGGAGGGGGGTGGCTTCCGCCCCACCCTGCCGATCTTTGCCCGCTGCCAACCTGATTGCATTTGCACCAATCTGCCCACATTACGATTTTCAGGTCACTGCTGCCCACATTACGATTTTCTGGTGTCTGCTGCTCACATTACGATTTTCAGGTCACTGCTGCCCACATTACGATTTTCTGGTGTCTGCTGCTCACATTACGATTTTCTGGTGTCTGCTGCCCACATTGCGATTTTCTGGTGCGTGCTGCCCACATTGTGATTTTCAGGTGTCTGCTGCCCACATTACGATTTTCAGGTGTCTGCTGCCCATATTACGATTTTCAGGTGTCTGCTGCCCATATTACGATTTTCTGGTGACTCCAGGCTGAAACTTCCTTGGTGGGCCCTTAGTGTCCCAGTCCGACCCTGTGTACTATTGTCTCAAATAATTCACATGGTCACTCTGGTTCAATCTGGTTTTCCCCTATCATCAGTGTGTATATAAGATTCAGTTGTAAATAAAGATTTTAGATGCTGTTCCACCAACTTGAGTGTTTGTGGTTCTGTGTCTCCCAGCTGGAGAGAGAGTATTCACTTGGAAGGGGGAGAAATTTAACCTGGGTTGCAGATCTGGATTCTGCTATATCATCTTGTAGCTGCCTCCGATGAAATTGAGCTAACAGTAGTCTTACTATTAACCTACCAAAACACCTAGTTTAGATTTCCATAACTATTACCAATTTCCTGATTTCCTGTACAGTGAGTGGTAAATATGATACCCCCCCCCCCCATCCCCCAACCACACACACACCCATTTTTTCCCATCTTCCGAGCCAGAAGATCAGCTTTCAGCTACGAGTCAAGCATTCCTCCTACTATCATCACTCAGCTAGTGACACACTTGCCCACATCTTTCCCCTTTTCCCCCAGGGAAAATGTACGAACACATTCTACACAAGAAGATTTGATTGTTCATTTGCTGCTCAAAGAAAACTTGCCTCTGGATCCTAATAAGGCTTCCCCAGTACCTTTCCATCCCTCCGTTCTAGCGCTGCCAAGTTCCCAAAATGTAAACAACAACTCTTACAGCGGTGCACTTGTGCACATGAGCAGAGTTCCGTTCGGCCACTGGCGGAAATAGCCAAGCCGGATCGGGTCCTCTCTACTGCGCAGGCGCAGACAGCTGTGAGCTTTTAGTGCCGGAGCCCGAACAGAAAGCCAAGGGAACTACAAGGGAATTTTCGGGGGAGCCACCACTGGATCCCCTCTGGTTAGGATACAGAAGCTTCTCCCTCCCGAGGTAAGTACCACCTAGTGACACTTTTTTCCTATGCAAATATATGCAACTAGAAATTGGAACAATCAAGTCTTACCTCGCTTTAAGCTTGGAAGAACAAAGAGAAATCGAGAGCCCGATATGGTGTAGTATTGTTAAGTTGGTTGTGGTTAAAAGCAAAATATTTAGATATACTCACAAACATGGGTTACCCATAGGCAACCACTTCAAGTGCAGGTGGGGAGTATTAGAACCTGACCCCACTCAGGTTTTTAAGATGTCGCTCTCTGTAGATAGGAAACGGGGTAGCACCCCTCCACCGAGGGTGGACTCAAGATTTCAGCAAGGCTTGGTGTACAGAGGCGCCAGAGTAGAATAAAAACGTTTAAAAACCGTCTAAAAGAGGGGGATGTTCAGGTGGACTTACCTCCCTCAAAAATATAAAACTCAATTGAGTCACAATATATCAATACAAAAATATTTTATTGAACTCCACTTAGTGCAACGCGTTTCGCAGGTGTGGTCCTGCTTCATCAGGCAAACAGGAGTATAACTCAATGGGTCTAGATGCAGAAGTGAGCGCCTCTGTCTTTTTTTTTTTTTTCTTTTATCTAGTGGTGAAAGTATATATGATAGCCCAGGTTATGTACAATGCTGGATAAAAGTGATACTAAGAGCTCTGAATTTGATACAAGCAACATAAGAAACAAACACAAGTTAAAATGACAATTATAAAATTATATAAAATATTATTAAACAGATTAAATGGGAGAAGATAAGATCATAAAGTAAAAGAGAGGACCATTAAAACAGTATAAAATTGTGAGTACTAAAAATCAGGTATTTTATATAATTAGATGGGGGGTTGGATCAGAAGATTTTCTCAAGAACCTCATTTAACCCCATGGGTACTAAGGTCTTCAGAATTTGGATCCAGTACATCTCCCTATGCCGCAATATCTCAAAAGCATTGGTGGTATTGGTGGGTAGGGCTTCTATTAGGGTGATCGTGAACAAGTGGGGGTTTTTGAGGTGATGGGTACCAAAGTGGCGAGACACGCTGTGCAGTGCATAGTTGTTGATTATATTTCTCTTGTGTTGCCCAATGCGGCTCCTGGTGGTCTGGGTAGTACGTCCGATATATTGTAACTTACACGGGCATGAAATTAAATAAATTACATTCTTTGTTTCGCATGTTATAGTCTGTTTTATTGTGTACTGGGTATTGGTTGTGAATGATTGGAAAGTGTCTGTTTGTGTAATGAAGGTGCAAGCTTGGCAACGGGGCTTTTTGCAGGTATAAGATCCTGGGCGTGAGGGATTGGTAGATTGTCCTGGGGTGTTGGAAGGAGGGTTCTTTAATCTATTTGGGGCCAGTAGGTTTCGGAGATTGGGGGCTCTCCTAAAGGTTAATGTGGGATTCTTGGGAATAGTTTTCACTAGATAAGGGTCCTGTAGCAGTATTTCCCATCGAGATTTGAGTATGGTTCTGATGATCTTATGTTGGGAGCTGAATTTTGTAATGAATCTTGGAAAGAGGGCGGAGGAGGTGGTTGTTTGAGTAGGTTGTGATGTGGGTGGTGGGTTGGGGATGGTGGCTCTGTGTTTGGCATCTCTGATTAGTTTACGTGGATATTGGCGTTCTCTGAATTTTTCTGTGAGTGTTTTTGATTGTTCATTGTAATCTTTCCTATCTGTGCAGTTGCGAAATATTCGTCTGTATTGGCTATATGGAGTGTTGGTGGTCCAGGGGCGGTGGTGATGACTGTCAAAATGAATGTAATTATTAGCGTCGACTTTCTTGAAGTGTGTTTTGGTCTTGATGATATTTGAATCGGTAAACAGGATGAGATCGAGGTATTCTATGGAAGTGTGGCTGTATTGGAAGGTGAATAGTAGTCCTGCTGGGTTTATATTCAAAAATTCTACAAACTGGGTTATGAGTGATGGATTGCCTTGCCAAATGAATATCAGGTCATCAATGTATCGACGGTAGAAGATTATATTGGAGGAGAAGGGGTTGTTATGGGTGAATTTTAAATACTCTAAATAGCCCATTGCTAGGTTGGCATAGGAGGGTGCGAAAGAACTTCCCCTAGCTGTACCTGTTTGTTGATAAAATTTATCTGAAAAAGCAAAAGTATTGTGCTTCAATATGAACTCAGCACAACCTATCAAAAAGGCTTGTTGTGCTGTTGGCATGTTGGGGTTGCTCTTTAAAAAGAATTCTAGTGCTGTAAGTCCAAAGGGGTTGGTATATAATGAGGTTACATCGCAAGTCAACCATATGTAGTCTGATTGCCAGTTTATATCTTTCAGTAGATGGATGAGATGTTGTGAATCTTTTAAGTATGAGGGAAGGGTCTGTACGTGGGTTTGTAGGTGTTTGTCTAGGAACTGAGATAAATTACTGGTGACTGATTCTATTCCGGAGATGATCGGTCGACCTGGTGCTTTGTTGAGTGTTTTGTGGATTTTAGGTAAGTAATAGAAAAACGGTATCTTGGGGTGTTGGTTTATGATAAATGCTCTTTCGTTTTTGGTTAAAATGCCGTTGAGATATGCTGTATTGATGAAAGTTTTTAGTTTGTTGTTATATTCCAGGGTAGGGTCATAGTCGAGGGGTGTGTAATGGTCGGTATTGTTGAGTAGTCTAAATGATTCTTCTAGGTAATCAGATTTATTGAGCAGGACCACTCCTCCGCCCTTGTCTGCTGGTTTGATGATTATGTCATGATTGTTTTGGAGGGTTTTAAGGGCTCTGTTTTCTGAGCGATTAAGGTTGGAAGTATGGATTGGTGTTTCAAGGTCCAGTTTTTGTAGATCCTCAAGTACCAGAGAATAAAATGTAGAGATGAAGTTGCCTTTGGATGCTGTGGGATAAAATCTAGACTTTCCTTTCAGTTGAGTAGTGATATATTTCTCTAGGGCTAGTTCACCTTGGACTAGGGTACAGGTAGGTATGTTCTCATTGTTGGTGATGATAAGGGCTGTATCGGGATCAAGAACAGGTTGTTTTTTTATAGCAAAATGCCGCTTTAATGTCAGTTTCCGTATATAGGCATTCAAGTCTGAAAAAAGTTCTGACATGCTTGAATTGTTGGTGGGACAGAAAGACAAACCCTTCTGGAGTATTTAAGTTTCATGTGAGGTGAGAATGTGGGTAGACAGATTGAATATAGATTTCATATTATTGCCTGGGTTATCTGAGTTCAGAATCAGTTTCTCTTTTCTCCTTTTTCCTCTGCGTCCTCTCTTTCTGGGCTTGGGGGGGGGGGGGGGGGCGTTTCAGGGTAAACCTTGGTTTCAAGAGGACCCTGTTGCCTGTGGGGCTGGGCATGGGGAGCAGTAGGGAGTTCTGGGAGAGGGTAGAGGGAAGGTCTAAAAAAGAGGCCGTGGCTGTGATGGTTGTATCAAGATTCCCGTCCCCCCCGGAGGTGTTACTGGTCTCATGAATTGCATTGAGCTGATTGTTAGTGATGTCAGCCCCAAGATGTGTATCCACTACAGGAGTGTTGGGGCCAAGAACAACTGGTGGGGGAGAGGACATATTGTCCTGGGCTTGTGTTTGTGAATCGTAAATGCTCAGTTGGGAGGCTCTTAAATCATCTGGGGGCTTTGAATGTGGGACTTGAGGAGTGTTGCAGGTTTCTGCTCCACCAGTAGGTTTGTGACCTTGGGAGAGAGAATCTGGGGGGGCGCCATTGAGAAATTTGTACATAGGGAGTTCATTGATTTTGAAAATAGTTTTTGTGGGCTTTAGGCCCGCTGTTTTTTTACTTTTGGTTTTGGTGTTCCTTGGAGGTTTGGCTTTGGCCACAAGTGGGTTGGTTGGAGGTGGAGTCTGATCTTGAATTGAGATAGTTGGAGCCGCAGAGGGCAAAATATTATTGATGGACAGTGTGGGGACGTCTACCATAGGCGCTTTTTTGAAAAGCGTTTTTTCCAACATAGTGGTGTGGGCAAAACTAAACCTAGGGGGATTGTAAGAGGGTGGGGGCGGAATTGGTGTGGTTGGTGCCTGTGTGGGTGGTGGGAATGTGGGTGGTGGTACTGGATGTGGAGGTGGGTAGGGTGGGAAAATCCGTAATTGGGGTACCGAGACTGAAAGACTCATAAGAGGTGGCGGACGTGAAGGTGCAGGGGGTGCTGGTGAAGGTGTCGGATAGGCTGGAGGGAACCTGGATTTTCTTTCCCTTTCTCTATGCTCTGCATAGGCCAGCCTATCTCGATTCAATTTCTTAAGTTTTGTGTCTATTGTTTCAATTTCAAATTTTTTTATTTTGGATACAAGGTTGGACATGAGTGCTGGGTATTGCTTGCTTTTTGAGTGAAGGGCAATAGTAAGTTTGAGGCTATTGATGGTAGGCTGTAAGCCAGCAACAATGGTCTTTCTTTTAGCAATAATTTTCTCCATCATCCCCCCTGTGCACACCTCTAAGTAAATGTACCACTCGTCACTGTACACAAGGTCTTTGGGAAAGTTGGAGAGAGTTTTGATTCTGATGCCATCCGGTGATATTTTTTCTTCAATATATGTCTGTTGCATGGCAATGTCGGCCAAGTTAAAGAATTTGTCTTTTAGAGCAGTTTCTAGTTCTTTAAATAAAGGTTTTAAGTCGATATTCGGGATTGCTGGGTTGTTGTCCGGTTCAGCAGGGGTATCGGTAGTATCAACAGATGTGTGTGTTTTGAACTGTGCCAGAAGGCAGTTTCTGTGTGTGGCTCGGTCTTCTATAAACTCCATATCGGGACTGCAATCGATCTGTCGCTCTAACGTGACCCAAGTGTGATGTAGAGGAAGGAATATGCTTGGAAGAACAAAGAGAAATCGAGAGCCCGATATGGTGTAGTATTGTTAAGTTGATTGTGGTTAAAAGCTAAATATTTAGATATACTCACAAACATGGGTTACCCATAGGCAACCACTTCAAGTGCAGGTGGGGAGTATTAGAACCTGACCCCACTCAGGTTTTTAAGATGTCGCTCTCTGTAGATAGGAAACGGGGTAGCACCCCTCCACCGAGGGTGGACTCAAGATTTCAGCAAGGCTTGGTGTACAGAGGCGCCAGAGTAGAATAAAAACGTTTAAAAACCGTCTAAAAGAGGGGGATGTTCAGGTGGACTTACCGCCCTCAAAAATATAAAACTCAATTGAGTCACAATATATCAATACAAAAATATTTTATTGAACTCCACTTAGTGCAACGCGTTTCGCAGGTGTGGTCCTGCTTCATCAGGCAAACAGGAGTATAACTCAATGGGTCTAGATGCAGAAGTGAGCGCCTCTGTCACTCACTTCTGCATCTAGCGCTCACAGGCGCTCACTTCTGCATCTAGACCCATTGAGTTATACTCCTGTTTGCCTGATGAAGCAGGACCACACCTGTGAAACGCGTTGCACTAAGTGGAGTTCAATAAAATATTTTTGTATTGATATATTGTGACTCAATTGAGTTTTATATTTTTGAGGGAGGTAAGTCCACCTGAACATCCCCCTCTTTTAGACGGTTTTTAAACGTTTTTATTCTACTCTGGCGCCTCTGTACACCAAGCATTACCTCGCTTTAAGTTGATTGGTCCATTTTCAAGCTGCATATATTTGCATAAAATGTACATAAATTTGCATAAACTAAGAAGTAATCATCCCTAGCAGCCACCCATGACCCCATATATAACAAGTGCTGCCATCATGACACCATATATTTTACTTTGTACAGTACCATGGAACAGGTTGCCACTTTATAAATCAATGATAATAATAATAATATATAACACATACAACAATCATGACCCCATACATAACAAGTGCAGCCACCCATTACACCATATATAACATGTGTAGCCAGCCATCATGACTTGATATATAACAAGTGACACCTATGACCCCATATATAACATATGCAGCCAGCCATCATGACTCCATACATAACAGGTGCAGCCATCATGCTTGCCACAGCTCCATAAAACAACTACAAGGCTCACTCTGCCCGCCCCATTCTTCAACACACGCACACACACACACACGCACACACACGCACACACACACACACACTCACACACACACACACACACACACACACACACACGCACGCACGCACACACACACACACACACACACACACACACACATACATACACACACACACGCACACACGCACACGCACGCACACACACACACACACACACACACACACATACATACACACACACACACGCACGCACACACACACACACATACATACACACACACACACACACACGCACACACACACACACACACACACACGCACACACACACACACGCACACACACACACACACACTCACACACACACACACACACACACACACGCACACACACACACTCACACACACACGCACGCACGCACACACACGCACGCACACACACACACGCACACACACACACGCACGCACGCATAAAGAGAAGCGCTTATTGTTCAGCTTAACAGATTCCTGTGGCACTACAATTGGTCTGAGGATGTGGGCTTAAGGTGGCCACTAACTGTCTAATTTCTATCGAAAAATCATTAGAGACGATCAGAAATTCCGATCGGATTGGTTGTAAATAATCTCAGTTGATGGGCACAATCGATTATGAACGATTATAAAAATAGTCGTCCGATTAGATTTTTGTCAAACCAAAATTTAGATTTTCTTGTTAGTTGTGATAGATAGGAAGCAAAGATCGGTTCTTTTATGGTGTAGTGAACGATTTTTCTACTGATCAGAATTTCTGATCACTCTAACGATTTTTCGCTAGAAAGGACTGTTAGTGGCCACTCTGCTTTGCCAGTGCATAATACATTTCATTGCTATATAAAGTCTTCATTATTGAGGTAAGCCACCTGTCATTTTTGTTATTTTTATTTTTTTAACTCAATTTTATATACCTCTGGCGTCTCTTACCCCCAGTTGTGCTTTTCATCCTCCTATGGATTGGTGTTGGTGCTCTGCCACATCTGGTGCCACTTATATTTTTCCCAAGAGAGGGACTACGTCTAGGTTTCTCTGGACAACCAAATGGAGTCCAGTTTGTGCCTCTCCACCTGCATCACGTGGTTGGTTGCCCCTCATGCAACCTACCTTTGTGAGTAATTTATTATTTCTTTAGCGCACTTATTGTGGCATATTGCGCTATGTGGGCTCCTGTTGTCTCTGTGCCTTCTTTTTAAGGTGTCAAGTCACCCCCTCTCATATTTATAAGTGTATAAAATGCTCACAGACTTTTTGCTGCCTGAGGCAAACTTGTGAGGAGGCGCCCCCCACCCCCACCCTAATGATTGCACAGCACCTGACAGTTTACTCTGCTTATTTAATGATCTCACGTGACATGCTGCTGCTCAACACAATAGCACACTGGCTGGCTGTGAGTCTGTGACAAACAAACTGCTCATCCTCAGCCACTCCATTCCTCCTCAGGAAGGTACACATAGTACAAAAATGCTGCTCCTAAAATCTCTGCGCCTGATGCAAATGTTTCACCTTGCTTCATAAGAGAACCGGCCCTGAATGCTCACATCAGGATTGTGATAAAAGAAATACAGTTACCATGTCCCCATAACACTTCCTTTCCTACCTTACTGCAGCGGTAAGAAATAACAGGAAATCCACTGAACAATTCGGGAACTTCTTCCAGAGAACCAAGTAAAGCAGAGATGTGGACAATGGCTGCCTTTCCTGAACCTTTCTCTCTTTTTATTAGTGGGTGGTATGCCTAAGTAAGTAGACAACAATACAACTAAATACATGAAACATATTAAAGAAGAATTGTAGTGAAAATAACGTCAATAATAAAATTGATTTCTTTCTTCTTTACAATATTAATGTATAAATTATGTAGTCAGTAAGTGTTTGACATTGTAAAATCTTTAGTCACCCTTTCCGCTCCCTGATTTACATTCTGAAATGTATCAAACATGGTGACATCACTGCAGAATGTTTGTTTACTGTGCGTTGCAAAGCCAACAGAAATAATACCTTGTCTCCCAGAATTAGAGGTGAACTGCTCATAGCTAAATAGCCTAAGCTGTGACATCACTAGGAGGGCAGGCCTACATACCAATATACAGGAATAAGGGGTAATTTGGGTGCCGTTATCACCGCAAATAACATTGCGATCTATGAGGCGCCTTTTTTACCAGGTGACACTAAGCTCCCAAATGACCTGCTTTGTCCTTGAACTACTAAAAGAGCCGTGGGCATGCAGGTATTACTAGTTAAACCAAAGTCCAAGAGAGTAGCAGCTTGATTTACTCCTGCAACTCCTGACTTGCAGATTGCTTTACCTACATGGGTGGCAGTCCTGAGTTGCAGACTGATTTACCTACATTGCTGGCAGTCCTGAGTTGCAGACTGATTTACCTACATAGGTGGCAATCCTGAGTTGCAGACTGATTTACCTACATAGGTGGCAGTTCTGAGTTGCAGACTGATTTACCTACATAGGTGGCAGTTCTGAGTTGCAGACTGCTTTACCTACATAGGTGGCAGTTCTGAGTTGCAGACTGCTTTACCTACATAGGTGGCAATCCTGAGTTGCAGACTGCTTTACCTACATAGGTGGCAGTCCTGAGTTGCAGACTGATTTACCAACATTGGTGGTAGTCCTTAATTGCAGACTGATTTACCTACATAGGTGGAAGTCCTGAGATGCAGATTGTTTTATTGTTACACACCTGCGGCTCTTACTGCCTCCCTTGGCGTTTTGCAGGACTTAATAATTCCTGATGGATGCGTATTTAGTTGAGGAACTCCTGACATATTCCGACAGTGGTTGAACACTCAGACGTTGCTCAGGTGAAGCAAGAGATTGAATTTTCTGGTAAATCCTGAGTGATATCAGGTGATAAGAACCTCGCACTCTGCAAGCGTCTTATTACCAGGGCCCATATGCAATTAACTTTTTCTCCTGGGTTTTCTTCTAAGAGATACTTTTTCAACTTATTATTATTTATATAGCACCAATATATTCTGCAGCGCTGTACAGAGTATATAGTTGTGTTACTAACTGTCCCTCTGAGGGGCTCACAATCTAATCCCTATCATAGTCATATGTCTATGTATGTATGTAGTGTATGTATCATAGTCTAGGGCCAATTTTTAGGTAGAAGCCAAGTAACTTATCTGTATGTTTTTGGAATGTGGGAGGAAACCAATGTAGAAACGTACAAACTCCATGCAGATAGTGCCTTAGCTGGGATTAGAATCGAGGACCCAGCACTGCAAGTCAAGTGTGCCAAACACTACGCTACCGTGATGCCCACCTTCTCTTTAAAATAACTTTTCAGCACTTTGCAATTGAAAAAGTACCCAAAAGTAGACCACGATCAAAATTATTCTTAGTATTTTTTTGCTTGGTGGTTTCAAAAGCATTTTATTTAAAAGGTGTAAAAATACTACCTAGGAGAAAGTTAATTGCATATGGGCTGTGTGTTTAATAAACCTTTAACGAGTCACACGCACCTAGATGACCAGAGCAAACATTGCTTTTTTCCAGTGCGCAAATAGAACTGCATATAGCTTCTCCGTTGCTTTGTGTGAAGGGATTTCTTTTGGTCACAGATTTCAAATTTAAATGTATTATTAAGGAGAGCACTGACACAATTTAAAAAAAAAAAGTGCATAGTTCTGGCTACTAGAGGCTGCAAACGGAATCATACATGGCCCAGAGGCAAGTTTATTCTGATTATTACTTGATTTATAAGTAATGAGAAAAAGTTTGGTGTACAGAGCTACGTAAATTGGTCCTCTACCTGGGACACCAACATTGGTCCGACTACATTTATATTATAGATGCACATCATATCCTCAGCGGTCTGCGTCTCCAGGCTGTTGTGGTTGAAAGCTCCAGCATTGTTAATCAAAACATCAAGACGCTGTCCATTTAAATGCTTCTCCACCTCCTTCACAGAAGCTTTGACACTTGCAGCATCTGTAGTATCTGCAGTGCGGCAAAAAGACACAAATGGAAACATTATCAGATGTAAATTAGCATTATGAATAAAATGCACAAGCTTTCTCATTCATGCAAGGATTTAACCCTTTCCAATCCTATGGTGAACTATACATCCACTGTCAGAGGTAAAATGTCTGCCGCCAGGTGGCGCTTTTGCTTACTAAAATCCAGCACAATGTCCCTTTATATCAGTGGTCCTCAAACTAAGACCCGCAGGCTGAATGCGGCCCCCTGAGGCTTTTTTACCGGCCCTTCACACACAAAATGTACTACATATATGTGGCCTGCTGCATCTTTAAATATTGGTGAATATAGAATAGCAGAGTTGGCACTGCCCTTCCACATGGAAGCCAAAAAGCAGTCATTCGCTGGCTTCCAATCCTAGGCATGCTTCACTGTCTGGTGCACAAACACTTCATTAGGAACCGCATGAATGTGTGTGCCCAGAGCCATGTGTAGGGGTGGATAATTTGTAGTTCATGCAATTACTGGAGATGGGGTAGTTTTGGAGGGAGGGGGGATGACATTAGGGCTCACATATGACTTGCTATGCTAGGGTCACAATTATCTGCACTTGCTGTGTTGGTGGCATAATAACTGCACATGCTGAGATGGGGGGAGGGGGGGCATACTATCTGAACATACTAAGACATTAGTAGGTGCTGTCTGCAATACCTTGGTTCAATGTAATGTTTTTCTACATCATTTTATGTATACTCTGGCCCCCCAGCAGTCTGAAATATTTTGATCCGGCCCTTGACAAAAAAAGTTTGAGGACCCCTGCTTTATATCAAATGTGCCGCTAGCCCCATTTTTGGCGCTGCACCATGTCATTTAAATATTATGTGGGCTTGTCACTAGGGGCACCGCTGCCGGATCTGGTCCAGCAGGACCTCACCAGATGCGGAGCAAAGTGTCAGACAAAATTCTACACTTTGATCCATTCTAACACCATGCTGCACAACGTAGTTATGCAATTACCCTAGCCTGTGATGGGGTGGAGCTGCAGATTGCAAGTTGTCACCGGCCCCACCTCCTACCCCTGATGCTGTGTTGCCGCCTTGCTCTAGTGTGAGGAGTTAGAGACCCTCTGAATCCCTGCCGCTGCAACACTCACTAGATTGCCCTTTGCCCTTATCCCCCCTTTCCCCCCGCGCACACACTGGAAAAAAGAAAGGCGGGGGGGGGGGGGGGATTAGTTTCATGGGTGATCCAGAAACAGGATTGGAAAAGGTTAACACTGAGCATAGTAGTACAGGAGTTTACGAGTGCCATTGCGTTCATCAGGTCCCAGTGGGTTGAGTTTTCAGGATTATTGTTACCTTGCACATTTGATTTAGCCTGAATTGCTGGTTCAGCATTCCAGCACTGCCACTCGGTTTCGGAAAAATTCTCAAAACTTGGAGTGCAACATACCAGTTGCAGTACTGGTAGTGAAGCCTAGGGAGGTGGGGTAAAAACTAGACCACTGCCCATTTGTAATTGTGAAATTTAAAGGTTGATACAAAGCACAATTTAATCCACTAGCATTCTTTCTTTAACCACTTAAGGACCGAGGTGATAGAGATCTACGCCCTGTTTTGATGGGCTCCTGGCTGGCAGGGCGTAGATCTCTATCACCGGCGCCGCCGCTCCCCGCCGCGATCGCGCGCACCGAACCGGCTGCACTTAGCTGTCTTATGACAGCTAAGGCTTCCGGGTATCGGCAGGAGCCGTCACTGATTGGCTCCCTGCCGTGTGATCGCTGTGAGCCAATCACAGCGATCACCCTCCGAAAGGCAACATAGTTGCCGTTCCGCCTCCCTCTCCGCCTCCCTCTCCCTGTCACTGTGGATCTTGTGTGACAGGGAGAGACGCACAGCCTGCAGCCGTGACAGGCTGTGCGATTTTAGTGTCAAAAAATCCAGATCTCCCCCCCATGTATCCCTTGATCCCCTCCCAACCACCTATATATAGATATATATATATATCTATATATAGATCTATATATATATATATATAGATCTATATATATATATATAGATCTATATATATATATATATAGATCTATATATGTATATAGATCTATATATATATATATATATATATATATATATATATAGATCTATATATATTTTACTGGAAAGTGGAGCCCGCAACGACCGCAATACGCCGATCGGCGGCGGCTCGTTGCGGACTAGCTGGCCGGGGATCGCACGCTGGATGTGCCCACCCGCGACGTCAACCCTCCAGCCAATTAGCAGCGGCGGCGGGTTGTTAACCCCCGATCTGCCGCATGCAAAGCGGATAATACGCTTTGTAATGTATACAAAGCGTATTATACAGGCTGCCTCCTGCCCTGGTGGTCCCAGTGATTGAGGGACCACCAGGGCAGGTTGCCTAGTAAGTACCCAAGCACACTGATCCTGCCCCCTGATCACCCACTGCACCCATCAGACCCCCCCTGCCCACCCCTCAGACACCTGTTTGCACCCAATCACCCCCCTAATCACCCATTAATCACTCCCTGTCACTATCTCAACACTATTTTTTAGATTAGGTCCTAAACTGCCCCCTGGGGGCTCCTGAACACCCCCCCCCCCCACACCCTCAGATCCTCCCTAGACCCTCCCCCCTGTGTACTGTATACATCTATTCTTCCCTATAATCACCCACTGATCACCTGTCAATCACCCATCAATCACCCCCTGTCACCACCTGTCACTGCCACCCATCAGATCAGACCCTAACCTGCCTTTTGTGGGCACCTGATCACCCACCCACACCCTCAGATTGCGTGCAGACCCACCCTCAGATCACCTCCGAAAGTGCATTGTTTACATCTGTTCTCCCCTCTAATCATCCACTGATCACCCATCAATCACCCCGTCACCAACTGTCACTGCTACCCATCAGATCAGACACTAATCTGCCCCTTGCGGGCACCCAATCACCCGCCCACACCCTCAATTAGCCCCCCAGACCCCCTCTGATCAACTCGCCAGTGCATTGCTTGCATATATTCTCCTCTGTAATCACCTACTGATCACCTATCAACCACCCCGTCACCCCCTGTCACTGCTACCCATCAGATCAGGCCCTAATATGCCCCCTGCAGGCTTCTGATCACCCGGCCAAACCCTCACCCGCCCCACCGCAGTGACAGAAATTTTTTTTCTGATCACTGCTGGTACGACTTAATTGCCATGTCCAGGTCACGATTTGAGAACATTCCTGCACTTCAGTGCCAATACAACCTGTCATCTAAGAAGCCACCCTGCTTATGACCGGTTCCACAAAATTCGGCCCCTCATAGACCACCTGTCATCAAAATTTGCAGATGCTTATACCCCTGAACAGTCATTTTGAGGCATTAGGTTTCCAGACTACTCCTCGTGGTTTTGGGCCCCTAAAATGCCAGGGCAGTATAGGAACCCCACAAGTGACCCCATTTTAGAAAGAAGACACCCCAAGGTATTCTGTTAGGTGTATGACGAGTTCATAGAAGATTTTATTTTTTGTCAAAAGTTAGCGGAAATTGATTTGTATTGTTTTTTTTCACAAAGTGTCATTTTCCACTAACTTGTGACAAAAAATAAAATCTTCTATGAACTCACCATACACCTAACGGAATACCTTGGAGTGTCTTCTTTCTAAAATGGGGTCACTTGTGGGGTTTCTATACTGCCCTGGCATTTTAGGGGCCCTAAACCGTAAGGAGTAGTCTAGAAACCAAATGCCTCAAAATGACCTGTGAATAGAACGTTGGGCCCCTTAGCGCACCTAGGCTGCAAAAAAGTGTCACACATGTGATATCGCCGTACTCAGGAGAAGTAGTATAATGTGTTTTGGGGTGTATTTTTACACATACCCATGCTGGGTGGGAGAAATATCTCTGTAAAGGGACAATTGTGTGTAAAAAAAATCAAAACATTTTAATTTACAGAGATATTTCTCCCACCCAGCATGGGTATGTGTAAAAATACACCCCAAAACACATTATACTACTTCTCCTGAGTACGGCGATACCACATGTGTGACACTTTTTTGCAACCTAGGTGCGCTAAGAGGCCCAACGTCCTATGAGTACCTTTAGAATTTCACAGGTAATTTTGAGGCATTTGGTTTCTAGACTACTCCTCACGGTTTAGGGCCCCTAAAATGCCAGGGCATTATAGGAACCCCACAAGTGACCCCATTTTAGAAAGAAGACACCCCAAGGTATTCAATTAGGTGTATGTGGAATTCATAGAAGATTTTATTTTTTGTCACAAGTTAGTGGAAAATGACACTTTGTGAAAAAAACAATAAAAATCAATTTCCGCTAACTTGTGAAAAAAAAAATGAAATCTTCTATGAACTCCCCATACTACTAACAGAATACCTTGGGGTGTCTTCTTTCTAAAATGGGGTCACTTGTAGGGTTCCTATACTGTCCTGGCATTTTAGGGGCCCTAAACCGTGAGGAGTAGTCTAGAAAATAAATGCCTTAAAATGACCTGTGAAAATCCTAAAGGTACTCATAGGACTTTGGGCCCCTTAGCGCAGTTAGGGTGCAAAAAAGTGTCACACATGTGGTATCGCCGTACTCAGGAGAAGTAGAATAATGTGTTTTGGGGTGTATTTTTACACATACCCATGCTGGGTGGGAGAAATATCTCTGTAAATGGACAATTGTGTGTAAAAAAATCAAAAGAAATCTCATTTACAGAGATATTTCTCCCACCCATCATGGGTATGTGTAAAAATACACCCCAAAACACATTATACTATTTCTCCTGAGCAAGGCGATACCACATGTGTGACATTTCTTTTGCAGCCTAGGTGCGCTAAGGGGCCCAAAGTCCTATGAGCACCTTTAGGCTTTACAGGGGTGCTTACAATTTAGCACCCCCCAAAATGCCAGGACAGTAAACACACCCCACAAATGACCCCATTTTGGAAACTAGACACTTCAAGGTATTCAGAGAGGGGCATGGTGAGTCCGTGGCAGATTTCATTTTTTGTTGTCACCAGTTAGCAGAAATGGAAACTTTTTTTAATTTATTTTTTGTGTCACAAAGTGTCATTTTCCGCTAACTTGTGACAAAAGATAAAATCTTCTATGAACTCACCATGCCTCTTAGTGAATACTTTGGGGTGTCTTCTTTCCAAAATGGGGTCATTTGGGGGGTATTTATACTATCCTGGAATTCTAGCACCTCATGAAACCTGACAGGTGCTCAGAAATGAGAGAGATGCTTGAAAATGGGAAAATTCACTTTTTGCACCATAGTTTGTAAACGCTATAACTTTTACCCAAACCAATAAATATACACTGAATGGTTTTTTTTTAACCAAAAACATGTTTGTCCACATTTTTCGCGCTGCATGTATACAGAAATTTTACTTTATTTGAAAAATGTCAGCACAGAAAGTTAAAAAAATCATTTTTTTTGCCAAAATTCATGTCTTTTTTGATGAATATAATAAAAAGTAAAAATCGCTGCAGCAATCAAATAGCACCAAAAGAAAGCTGTATTAGTGACAAGAAAAGGAGGTAAAATTCATTTAGATGGTAGCTTGTATGACTGAGCAATAAACCATTAAAGCTGCAGTGGTCTGAATGGAAAAAAGGCTCTGGTCCTTAAGGGGTGAAAAGACTGCGGTCCTTAAGTGGTTAAAGTGATTTAATAGGTTAAGCATGGTAAAATGTGATCAATGTGATCAGTCTGATCAGGTGATAGATGTCTAGGGCTCTGATTTGCTGGGCTTGATCATGTGCTGCTAAAACAGAGAGTGATGACAGGAAATAGCTAATGCAGGGATGATGAAAGGAAATAAGCTCAGGCACAGAGGAGTAGCTATGGGGGAGCAAGGGGGGGAATATGTCCCCGGGCACCACACAGTGCAACCACCACACCTCCTCCAAGTGCATGATAGGCAGCTTGCTGGCCACCCTAAGTGCCCCGCTTCTTTCCCTCCTTCTGCAGAGGAGTGCAGCAATGTTAACAAAAGAAGACTAACCAGCTCCAACGTTCCGGCGATTATGTCATCTCTCCTCTGCAGCTGTTTCACGTGACACAAGACACAGCTGATAACAAGGCAAGGATGCTGGGCGCACTGCAGAGGAGAAATGACATCATCACTGGAACATTAGAGCCAGTGAGTCATCTGCTGTTACATTTGGTTCTATAAAATGGGCACATAAATGCAAATATCTACAATTTAAATGCTATGTCATTAGAGTCAGGGTCATTTTTAAGCATAGGCTTCCTAGTAACAGCCTAGGAGTCCTCCAAGTGGTGAGAGTTATGAATGCATCCCCTCGCTGTATAGCTGCTGCTGCAGAGTTATTAACTTTTTCCGGACTGCCACAGTATAAATCTACGTCGGGAGGGTGGCGCTGCAGTTCTGACCGGACGTAAACTCTACATCCCATTCACCGCACGCCCCCGCCCATTCCCGCCGCTCTCGCCGCTCTGCCCCCGCCGCAATGTGCTGCCCTGCTGCCTCTATGACGGCAGAGCACTGTGAGCCGGGCAGGAGCCGTTTTCATTGGCTCCTGGCCCTGTCATTCCTGTAAGCCAATCCCATTGGCTTACATTGAGTGACAGGGTCAGGAGCCAATGAAAGTGGCTCCTGATCGGCGCACAGCGCTCTGCCGTCATAGAGAATGCAGAGAGAGCAGCCTGCGGCGGGGACAGAGCGGCGTGACCGGCGGGAGCAACGGATTATTGTGGCGATTCGTCGGGATGCTGCGCTTTAGTGTACCAGCAGCCTCTGGTCCTTAAGAGGGCAGAGGCTGCTGGTACCGAAGTGGTTAATTTTCTAACAAACAGTTAAAGTAGTAAGTTAAAGTAGTGTACATACACTGGTTAGGTAAAATAGAAATTTCAAGAGGATATTTGCAGAAACTGTAGAAAGTGAATATGCCAACAAGGAAGCATGTCTCAAAAAAATGTCTGGCCACAGGCTAAACTGGAAAGGTTATTTTAAGTACTGGTACATTAAATTATGAAAGTCTTAGTATCAATTCACTATGTAGTATCATACTTTTTTAATGGAAGTGGAGGCACAACTTAAAGGGAACCTAAACTGAGAAGGATATGGATTTTTCCTTTTAAAATAATACCGGTTGCCTGACTCTCCTGCTGATCCTGTGTCTCTAATACTTTTAGCCACAGCCCCTCAACAAGCATGCAGATCAGGTGCTCTGACCGAAGCCAGACTGGATTAGCTGCATGCTTGTTTCAGGTGTGTTATTCAGGCACCACTGCAGCCAAAGAGATCAGCAGGACTGCCAAGCAACTGGTATTGTTTAAAAGGAAATATCCATATCCCTCTCAGTTTAGGTTCCCTTTAAGGAATCACAAAACAATACAATCATACTGACCTAGCTGAACGATTTTGACATTTGGGTGTTTTTGAGCCAGGTTCTTCAGTTCCTAAACAAAGAAAAAAATACATACATCTGTTTAAAGAGAATCTGTATTGTTAAAATCGCACAAAAGGAAGCATACCAGTGCGTTAGGGGACATCTCCTATTACCCTCTGACACAATTTCGCCGCTCCTCGCCGCATTAAAAGTGGTTAAAAACCGTTTTCAACGTTTGTTTATAAACAAACAAAATGGCCACCAAAACAGGAAGTAGGTTGATGTACAGTATGTCCACACATACATCCATACACAAGCAGGCTGTATACAGCCTTCCTTTTGAATCTCAAGAGATCATTTGTGTGTTTCTTTCCCCCTGTTCTCATGCACTGAAGTTTCAGGCTGCTTGTTTCTTCCTGAAAACAGCTTTGCCCTTGTCTGTAATTCTTCAGTATGTGAAAGCCCAGCCAGCTCAGAGGACGATTTATCCAGCTTGTAAAAGAGAAGAGAGAAGAGAGAAGCTGCTCTAATCCTAAATAACACACAGGCAGTGTGCATAGAGGGGCCTGGAAGGGGGAGTTCATAGCAGAACCACAACACTGAAGAACTTGGCAGCCTTCCAGACACAGGCCGACAAGTCTGACAGGGGAAAGATACATTGATTTATTACAGAGACTGTGATAGTAGAAAGTGCTGCAGTAAGCCAGAACACATTAGAATAGCTTTTTGAACTTGTAGGATGATAAAAAACAGGATGCAATTTTTGTTACGGAGTCTCTTTAAAATTGTTACATACAGGTAAAAAATGTACAAGACAATATACAGTACAATACAATAACATTTGTAAAATGCTTTTCTCCCTTAAGACTCAAAGGGCCTTAAATTATCCAATTCACTGTTCTCCTAGGTGATATTTTCACATCTTATCAATTAACTACTTTCCGACTGCTCCATGCCAATTGGCGTGAGCAGCGCGGCAGCACCAGGACCGCTCCACGCCGATTGGCATGAACAGCCGTTTATGGGGCTAGCAGGAGATCGCGTGCAGGCTGCGCGCGCATCTCCTGCTTGGAAGGCGGAGCTCAGCCTTCAGTCTCCGAGCGGTGTTCGATGCAGTGAATTCTGGGGGCCGGAGGCGTCCACATAAAATGGGCCTATATTAGTAGCTGTAATTAGCTATTACTGGTAATTTGGGTGCCTAAGGTGCTCGATAAAATAGCGGCTGTCGGGGTCTCCCGCCAGGGCCGGGCCGAGGCCAAGAGGGCGCAGTGTAGGAGGGGGCACACAACTCACTTACTATCATTCCCCTATTGTGTTTGAAGAAGAGAAAATTAAGAAGAGGGGATACATTGCAGTGACTGCAAGCCAAATAACTTGAGATTAAGGTGTTGGAGTGGTTGGGGGCCCTGTGGCGCCTCTTAGTTTGATAGCAATCAGAGTGTGACGGCTGGGGTGGGAGGGATGGAGGGGCGCATTTTGGTGTCTCAGCCTTGGGTACTTAAGGACCTTGTCCCAGCTCTGCCTCCCGCTATGCAAATTGCAGCTACAAATAGAAGGTGCAAATGCTAGTAACGCCTGCCTATGGCCAGGGGCGCCTCTAGCCTTCTTGTCACTCCAGGCAAGAAATCCTGTTTCGCCCCCCCCCCCCCCCATAAAAAATAAAACAAAAATCATATACATTATAGAACACTTCACACATGATATAAGCCATCAGAGAGGGATAACTATGAAATGGGGCCCTAGGCAAGGTAACACTTTGCCCTCCACTGATGGTCACCTGGCTTATTTAGTTAGATTTGGTGGGGGCTAGCAACCACCAGGCCCCTAAACTCTCTCTAGACCCTAGGCAGTTGCCTAAGTTTGCCTTGTGGATGATCAGCATTGTATGCCATACAGCACATGCTGCCAGTATGCACCTCAAATAAATACAGCATCCACACTACAAGTTCCAATGGCATTCACATTGCAAGATTGGATTATCAAGCAAGACATTCTTACTTTCAAAATAATTTTTCACAAACATTATGAGATATGCAAATATGTTATCACCTGTTAGGGTAGGACTAGAGTGGGTATATCATGACATTGAAGTGCTGATATGGTAAGGTCGTTTAAGGCCCAGTGCACACCGAGCGGTTTTAGCAGCGATCCGCCAACCGCATTTGTCTGTGAAAACGCTTGGCTAATGTATTTCCATGGGATGGTGCACACCAGTGGTTTGAGGTTTTTAGCAAACCGCAAACGTGCCTCCTGCTGCACATTTGCGGTTTGCAGAAGCGATTCTGCCTCAATGTAAAGTATAGGAAAAATGCAAACCGCTCTGAAAACCGCTAGATCAGAGCAGTTTTCCAGGCGTATTTGTTACAGAAGCTGTTCAGTAACAGCTTTTACTGTAACAATATTTGTAATCTGCTTCACAAAAACGCTCGGCATGTTTTGAAAATGGCTCTAAACATGCCTAGAATCGCTCTGAAATCTGCTCCAAAACCGCTAGCGTTTTGAGGATCTGCTAGCGGTTTTGGTGTGCACTGGGCCTAACAGTTTGATTCATAATCCATTCTGGAGATAAGCACAGTGTGTTTGTAGTGTAAGTGATACAAGAGAAGAGAAGTAGAATGGAGGGAGGAAGGGTAGTGGAGGGTCAGAATTGATGACATGGATGAGCAGATATCTATGAGTAGAATAGAGGCTCAGTGGGTACCACTACTGCATTTTAGTGCTGAGTCCTAGGCTTGAACATTGGCCAGGGCAAAATCTGCATGGAGTTTCTGTCTTCAGACACTTCAGACATTTCCTGCATCCTAAAAAACATACTAATAAGTCAACTGGTTTACCCCAAAACAATCCTATATTAAAAATATTAGACTATAACTGTGGTAGGGATTAGACTGTGAGCTCCTCTGAGGACAGTCAGTGACATGACTATGTACTCTGTAAAGTGCTTCAGGAGATGTCAGTGCTATATAAATAAACAATAATAATATGGTAGGACATTATACTATGACTATGGTAGGGTTAGATTGTGAGCTCCTCTGAGGACAGTCATTGACATCACTATGTACTCTCTACAGTGCTGCAGAAGATGTCAGTGCTATATAAATACATAATAATAATATGGTAGGACATTAGACTATGACTATGGTAGGATTAGATTGTGAGCGCCTCTGGGGACAGTCAGTGACATGACTATGTACTCTGTAAAGTGCTGCAGAAGATGTCAGTGCTATATAAATACATAATAATAATATGGTAGGACATTAGACTATGACTATGGTAGGATTAGATTGTGAGCTCCTCTGAGGACAGTCAGTGACATGACTATGTACTCTGTAAAGTACTGTAGAAGATGTCAGTGCTATATAAAGTACTGCAGAAGATGTTAGTGCTATATAAATACATGATAATAATATGGTCGGACATTACAGTTTGACTATGGTAGGGATGAAATTGTAAGCTCCAGTGAGCAGTCAGTGACATGACTATGTACTCTGTAAAGTGCTGAAGATGTCAGTGCTACATAAATACACAATAATAGTTCCAAATGCTACTGGCTCCCCTGAAGAGTGCTCATACTAGTGTACATAGTTGTGCACATTGTTCCCCAAGTAGCAGTTGTTTGGTCAGAGAGACAGTGGGAGAGGGAGCATGAGCAGAGGGTGAGGGCAAGGCAAGCAAAGTTAAGCTCCACACTCACCACAGTGACTGCAACAACACAGGAAGATGGATCCAGCGAGGTGTCCCTCATGACAAGCGTCCAGCGATTCATCTTCCTGCCAGCGGGTATGTGAGATGTCACGTGACATTACAGGACGGGCGCAAACAAGAAGTCAAGCGACCTCAGTACTTTACTTGATCCTCAGTGACGGTCACTTTTCACCACACAACGCTAAGCGATGTCACGACATCGTGTAAATGACTACTTGTCGCTCAAAAAAAAAAATTGATGAACATCGGGAAAATCGTTGGAAACATCGTGAGGTGGTACATAGCATTAGAGAGAGGGCAAACAGACAGCATTAATGGAAATACATTATTATGCCATCTTCAATTATAAGTAGTGACGGATGTAATTACACACATTGCTTACATGTCCATTATCATTGTTTGAGCTTTAGATGCTGCTCTCCTATTCACTCACGCACAATGAAAGACAAAACCTGCAACCCCCACTGTGTCCATTACACACTTCAAACACTGTCCTGTTGAATTCAGGGAGAAGTGCAGGCTGTGTAGGGGAGAGGATCAGATGATCCATAGCTAGTCATGGCGATCCTCCTGACATCTAGACATGCAGACATTCTAGCAGAGCACACAGCTGTCTGCAGAGTTTACTGTTTGTTTGTTTGTCCCACTCCCTCTGCAGACTCAGTAACATTTGGGGGTAGGGCGCTGTCGCTGTCTCCTCTGTGGAGAGGCAGAGAACAGCTATAAGCCAGAGACACCTTTTTAGGGAGTATCTATAATTCTGAACTCTGAATGATTCCTTAGTGACTTAGCAGAAGGCTATTTGTGAAAAGAGCAGAGTAACCAAGCAGCTCAGGGTGACCCAAGCTACTAGGAATATATAGGGGGATAAAAGGAACCAAATGCCCTCCTACTAAAAAAGCAAAGCTTGGTGTAATTTGCCTTCTTAAAACAGAAGGAAATCTTTTTCTCTCCAGTCCCTTACAACGGTCTTTCAGGACAGGAATTTTTATTTCCCCTTGGACTGACAGTAATTTATTGCGCCTTCCCCATCAAAGCCGCTCCGAGCCGCTGCCTGGGTGGTCAGTAGGTAAAGGCGCCCCTGCCTATGGCGACACCTATATTATCAGCGGAAGGGAGGCGGGTATTTAAAATTTCGCTTCGGAGGGGTTTTTTGTGGGGAAAGTGGTGGGGGAGGGGTTTGGTTAAGGCATCAGTAGAGGGGGGGGGGGGTTAGGTTTGGGAATCAGTAGAGGGAGGGCTCAGTGTGAGAATAAGTTAAGGTTAGGCTATAGTAAAATATCGGTAAAAATTACTGATATTTTACTGTTGGAAAAACCCTCTGATCCATGGTACAATATACTACTTGCGGAAATTCCCGGTTCCCATATTCTTTAGGGACTCATTTTCAATGTATGTGCTGAGATGATGAAGTGACCCATCTACACATTAACAGACACCAGACTAGAAGCCCCATTGTGTCCATAAATAAAACTATTTTGATTATACAGTCTTATAAAATCTATGTAGTAGAAGATGTGCGCTGACACTGCGGAAATCCTCCACAAGCGTCTGAATAACAGAACCCAGCTTCGGTGCAATGCACCTGTAGAGGGGAATTCCCACCAGCAGATGGAGCTGTAGAGTGCAGAGGAATAAACCCTCTGCACTGCCACATATGCCAGTTGGAATTGTACGAGGGGAAGCAATACAAGGCAAGATAGCCCCTAGTGAGAGAGAGTGAGCACAGAGACAGAATGTATGTATGTCCACCAATCTAGTCGCCACCTGGTGAACACACAACAGCGAAGACCAAGTGGGAAGCAATTGCAAGTATGGCGATTGCTAATAGCGACACAAGACTGAGTAAAGACAGAACATAGGTGTAGTAAGAAAGACACAGCAAACAACAATAATAAGAACACCAAGGAAAATAACAAACTCACTAGCTGAACGCAGTTGCCGCACGAGAAGCGCAACAGCAACAAAACACGTTAATGGCACTGTCTCCGCACGGGAAGCGCAACAGAGACAAAAAGCGCCAACCCTGACTAACAAATGAACACAGAAAACACAAACAAACATAACAGAAACGCTTGCGAATCGGTTGCCTACCTCAGGCAACAGCAAGCGTTTGCTCCAGACCGACAGATAAACAAACAACAGGAACAGGTCAGATAGGATCCACTACTCTTCCACAAGAGCGAGTGCGATCCGTACACGGGAACAGGACTGAAAGGATCCACTGCTCTTCCGCAGGAGCGAGTGCGATCCGCACAACAAGACAGACAGAAGGAGTAGCCAGTAGCAACCGCAGCTCTGGTGGAGAGATCCACCGCCTCTAACGCTAGGGCGAATGCAATCCAAACAGACAGAGCGATTTCCTGTCAGCCGCCACAGAAGGAATGCTAGTGCCAGGGGTCGAGTCCTGCGTGAACGCGGGTGGACGACATCCACTTACTTTTTTTGGAGAGTGGACATCATCCACCCTTGCATATGTGGAGGGGAGCAGCGCAGTGGAGAGGAGCATTGTGCAGAGCAGTGGGGAAGGGCAGACGTCTCCCCCCCCTTCCCTCACCTTGGGGCTCCTCTTCCTGGCTCTCCCCTCCAGAACATTTGCAGCGGTGGCTGGCAGCGGGCATCAGTGGGCGGGACTTACCTCCTCCTCGTTCCAGCGAGTTAAAGCTGTGCTCTGGTATTCACTAGACCAGACTAGCGGCACGCACAGCTTCCACTTGCCAAAACGAGGAGGAGGCAAGTCCCGCCCACTGATGCCCGCTGCCAGCCACCGCCGCTGCAAATGTTCTGGAGGGGAGAGCCAGGAAGAGGAGCCCCAAGGTGAGGGAAGGGGGGGGGGGAGACGTCCGCCCTTCCCCACTGCTCTGCTCCCCTCCAGCTGGGGGGACACCTGGCTACCGATTCTGGGGACGCCTATAGACTGGCTATACTGGGGACACCTATACACCTGGCTACATATACTGGGGACACCTATGCACCTGGCTATACTGGGGCCACTATACACCTGGCTACATATACTGGCGCAAACATTTTTAGGGTGAGTCCACTCACCTCTTTTTCCAGGACTAGACCCCTGGCTAGTGCACTCCCAAGGATAACTACTCTAAGATAGCAATAATAGCCAACAATGAGCAGAGGGCTGAGACTCCAGGCAAGTTAGCAGGAACAAACCATCATGACCAGCAGGGAATTCTGGGAGGAAATGGTATTTATACTGCAAGCCATCAAAGGAAACAGCTAAGCAATTTGCATGATAAGTGGATGCAAATTCCTCACCAGAACAGCAACTCTGAAACTTGCAGAGTGAAGACAGGTCTCTTTTCCAGGGAACTGCAGCACTCAGACCTAAAAAATGGTCAAAAAGCTGTCTGCCTGTGCAGACAGCAGAGCAGATCATTACAGTACACCCCCCCCCCCCCCCCTCTAGGGACGGCTTCCAGACGTCCCTCAAAACTGATATTTCCAGCAAAACAATCTGACTGAACACTCATGAAGGTCGGGGCAGCCCGACAAGGCCCAATTCCAGAATCAATCCTCCCGAAACCGAACTCATCAGTAGCAGGAACCACCGAAACATGCCCATCAGTACTACAAGCCTCAGCGTAACACCCATCAGAACTGTGAGTGCCAGAGAAGGACCCATCGAAACTCTCTGAGCAATACCCACCACCTTCCAGGGACCGTCCAAAAATACCAAACCTCCCACAATACCTATTCGAAGTGTCCCTATCAACACAAAAGCCACTGTTGATCCCATCCAGGGTACCAAGAAAAATTTCTCCCAGAATCTCCCAGAACACTTTGAAGCTCCGCAGAGATCCCAAGAGGCCAGAATGCTCATTAGGCTCACATGGAGAACTATCAAGAACCCCTATGGAACCCATGACAATTCCGGATTCAAGATTACCAGGACAACCATCAAAATCAGGGCTTTCAGGGACCACTTCTGGGCATGCAGGCAGGCAGGCAATATCAGAACATGTCTCCACCGAGGAAGCATCTGAGCATGCTGGTAACAGAGACACACTTGTGCATTCTGGCTCACAGAGCGCATCGGGGTACACTAGTACAAGAGAAACTTCAGGACATGTCAAGGAACTGCAAACCTCAGAGCCAGTCACAACAAGACCAAAACCAGGACCGGGCAGAGAAACATCACGAGTAGTGGTCTTTCAAAAGAAGACTTGGACTCAGACTTAGTAGTTTCTGTGACTGTAATAGCATCCAACCAGAACTCATCATTGACTACGCATGACTGAAGCTCCACAAGAGCTGCAAAAGTAGTCAGCATAACAGCAATGCCTACTGAAGTGGGCAATACCTCAGACGGTGTGGGGCAGGAGGCATCTCCTACAAGTTCTGCACCCTTTGGGAAAAACTCGGAAACCTCCAGCACATCAAACAAAACCTCAGGAGCATCATTTCCCAAGTTTTCTGACAAAGGGCCGAATATCAAATACATTCTGCGGACAGGGCAGATGTCCCAGGGATGTTTTTACCATACGCTGGGACTGAATTTCATCTTCATGAACAGGATGCACAGGAATATCTAGTGAAACCAACACTGACTCCCTGAGTCTAGTTTCACTGCAGGCAGAATCCTTCATAGCAGTCAAACCAGACTGCAATGCTGGAATGACAGAAAAACAGATGAGACTAGTTGTAATACCTAGACAAGCCTCTGGGCTCTCTGCAGGAGATTTTATGCAAGGTAACATTGACTCATCCAAAGTACAGGGTGGGAAGTCAGTACTTTCTTCAGAGCAAGAAAGGGACTCACAAACGTCAATGCGAGTGGACATCATAGATTCATTCATGGTACAGGGTAGGCTCACAGAAATATTCTCTGGACAAAGCAAAGATCCCTCAGTATCAGATTCGCACAACCAAAGCGCTGTCTCACCCTTAGACTCGGCTAACAATGTCGAATCCGAGGAGTCAAAACGCAAAATTTGCGCATTGTTTTTTGTTGTGAAGCTGAAGCTTCTAAAGTGCAAGCTTCCGCAATCTGAGGACCAACCTGTAAGGTGTTCAGGACAGAAATATTGGAACAATTTTCATCTGGCAACGAGCTTTCAACGGAGTGTACAGAGTGAGACATAGATTTATTTGCAGAAGAAGTTGTGACAACAACATGAGGAATTTTATTGGTCATATTAACATTACTCTTGAGGCTGCAAAGTTTAGGAATTTTCCCCATAGCAGGATCATAGATGGAAGATCTTAAAGAATTACTGGGAGAAAAGGGTCTGTTTTTAAATGACAAGTGATCCCACACATCTTTGACAAAACTGACACATTCATGTTGATCATAATCTGCAGGAACGCCTGAGAAACAGGCATTAGATCGCACAGATTCAAACTCCACACAAGCAGGCGAGAATCTTTCAGAATTCACACAGGTGTCAACAACAGTAGTACACCCACTCATTTCAGATTGCACAGTGTCTAAACTCACTTGCTTTACCCCAGAAAGGCAGGAACAATCATCTGATAACGGTGTCTCTTTATTGGAGTCAATTGGTTGGTGTGTGTGGTGGTGCATCCAAAATCGTCTGCCACACACGAATCACCGGATCCACAAAACATTCGTCACACTCATCAGATTCAATCAAAGTGTACACAGAATTAACACAAGCATTAAGAATCTCTTCGCTTTCTGCGATGTAAAAATCGCAAAACGCCTTCCAATCAATCTCAAACTCCTCAATCAAAGCCCCAATCTCCCACGGAGCAAATGGAGGCTCAAACAACCCTGTATCAAGGTAACACTCATACGGGTTGGAATCAGGAACATGCATAGATTTTCTTACTCCTTTAACCCTCCTGGCGGTTTGCAAAAAAATCGCCAGGGGGCAGCAAATCTTTTTTTTAAAATTTTTTTTTATTTTTTTCATGTAGCGAGACAAAGTCTCGCTACATGATAGCCGCTGCTCAGCGGCATCCCCCCAGCCCCTCCGATCGCCGGCGGCGATCGGAGATCCGGAGATCCCGTTCAAAGAACGGGATCTCCTGGAGGGCTTCCCCCGTCGCCATGGCGACGGGCGGGATGACGTCACCGACGTCATCGACGTCGTGACGTCAGAGGGGACTCCGATCTGCCCCATAGCGCTGCCTGGCACTGATTGGCCAGGCAGCGCACGGGGTCTGGGGGGGGGGCGGCCGCGGCGAGAGGAATTGCGGCGGATCGGCGGGTAGCGGTGGCGATTGGGCACTGCACGCAGCTAGCAAAGTGCTAGCTGCGTGCAGCAAAAAAAAAATTATGCAAATCGGCCCAGCGGGGCCTGAGCGGTGCCTTCCGGCGGCATAGCCCGAACTCAGTTCGGGCTTACCGCCAGGAAGGTTAATATACTGAATAATTCTGCCTATCACCGGATCCACATATGATTTTGCTTGGGGCAACAAAACCTGAGACTGGGAAGTCTCTCTGGATTTATCACATTCAGTTGCTTTAGATACAGGGACATTAAACGGATTGTCACACTGAATGGTTTTGCATGGAAGGGATAGAACAGCTGACTGATTAGCAGGTACACACATCAAGAACAGATGGCAAACAAGGCAGTTTAAACCAATGGGAAAAAATCAATGTAAGAAACTGATAAGGATTATCATTCCAGGAATGATTTTTCAAAACTTAATAAGCCCACGAAAACAGATCCCCCTGCAATAGAACACAAGCCAATTGGAGAGCCCTTGTGGACGGATCAGTAATTTGAAAGGTAGGTGTAATGATCCGCTCAGCTGGCTGCACAGGCAGCCAGCTGTTTGACCATTCCTTGTGTCTGAGGGATGCAGGTCTCTGGATAAGAGACCTGGCTTTGTCTTGCAAGTTCCAGACCTGCTCTGCTGCTAAGGGATTTGCATACATTGGTTATGCAAATCATCTAGCTGCTGGCAGTATAAAGGTTGGGATCACCCACAGTCCTTGGCTGGTCATAAGGGTTTGTCCTGTGAAAACACTCCTGGAGTGTCAGCCATGCTTATTGTTTAAAGATTAGCTTAGAGTAATTCTGGGGACTGCACTAGGCATCCTTGCTAGAGCAGTCAGGATTGTATTATTTGTATTGCCTGTTCTGTCTGTCTGTAGGGGTGCTAACCAGAGCAGCGGTTGTTACTGGTAGGCCCTTCTGTTCATCTGTCTGTCGTGCTTGGATCGCACTAGCCTCTAGCGGTAGCGGCTGTGGATCCTTCTGATCTACAACTCTCTTGCTGTACTTGGATCGCACTTGCTCTGGCGGAAAGAGCAGTGGATCCAGCTCGCTCTGTTTCTATACTTGGATCGCACTCGCTCTGGTGGTAAGAGCAGTGGATCCTGCTAATTCTGTTTCATGTTTGTGTGGTGGGGGTTAGTTAGGCGTGCTTGTCTCTGTTGTGCTTAACACGCGGAGACCGCGCTGTAAACGCCGTCGCTGTTGCGAATGAGTGCGGTGTTCGCATTTAGTTAGCGTTTGTTGTTTTCCTTATCTTCTCATTGTATGATTTGCTGTGCCTTTGCTCCTCCCATGCCCTGTCTTGTTTAAGCCTTGTGTCACCTCTGGCAATCGCCTCTCTCGCGATTGCATTCCTACTTTGTTTCTGCTGTTGTGTGTGCACCGTCGCGGGTTGGCGACTAGATTGGTGCACATACATACATTCTGTCCCTGTGCTCATTCTCATTCGCAATCGCTTCCCTTGCGATTGCGTTCTCACTTGGTTTCCTCTGTTGTGTGTTCACCGTCGCAGGTTGGCGGCTAGATTGGTGGACATACATACATTCCTCATCTGTGCTTATTCGGTCTTGTGTCGCTGTTAGCAATCGCCATCTCTGGCGATTGCCTTCTCACCTGATCTTCATGGTTGTGTGTTCATCGTCGCAGGGTGGTGACTAGATTGGTGGACACACATACCCTCTGTCACTTTGATTTCTCTCTTTCAGGGCTATCTTGCCCTGCGTTTCTTCCCTTCGTACTATTCCTGTCTGGCGTCTGTGGCAGGGCAGAGGAGCTGTTCCTCTGCACTCCACAGCTCCATCTACCAACAGGAATTTCCCTCTACAGGTGCCTTGCACCTTTTGCTGGGTTCTCTCAAATTATACGCTTGTGGAGGATTTCCGCAGTGTCAGTGCACGTCCAGTGCGCTGACCACGGAGAGAATTCCACAATCGTTACAGTAGGATTCAGAAAGAATCTTACACCTTCAGACAGGAAGTCCTCTTTGGTTTCAGAGTCTAGTTTTTTTAAACCTCTTAAAGGTATAAGAACCATAATCGACAAGATCGTACAAATCGAAAATTCCCTCTACACTGGGAATTTCGGTTTGGCTGGTCATACTGTAACGTTGAGGAATTATCTCCGTGGTCAGCGCACAAGATGTGCGCTGACACTGCGGAAATCCTCCACAAGCGTCTGAATAACAGAACCCAGCTTTGGTGCAATGCACCTGTAGAGGGGAATTCCCACCAGCAGATGGAGCTGTAGAGTGCAGAGGAATAAACCCTCTGCATTGCCACTTTTGCCAGATAGGAATTGTACGAGGGGAAGCAATACAAGGCAAGCTAGCCCCTAGTGAGAGAGAGTGAGCACAGAGACAGAATGTATGTATGTCCACCAATCTAGTCGCCACCTGGCGACGGTGAACACACAACAGCGAAGACCAAGTGGGAAGCAATCGCAAGAATGTCGATTGCTAATAGCGACACAAGACTGAGTAAAGACAGAGCATAGGTGTAGTAAGAAAGACACAGCAAACAACAATAATAAGAACGCCAAGGAAAATAACAAACGCACTAGCTAAACGCGGTCGCCGTACGAGAAGTGCAACAGCGACAAAACACGTTAATGGCGCGGTCTCCACACGAGGAGCGCAACAGAGACAAAACGCGCCAACCCTGACTAACAAATGAACACAGAAAACACAAACAAACATATAACAGAAACGCTTGCGAATCGATTGCCTACCTCAGGCAACAGCAAGCGTTTGCTCCAGACCGACAGATAAACAGACAACAGGAACAGGTCAGATAGGATCCACTACTCTTCCGCAAGAGCGAGTGCGATTCGTACACGGGAACAGGACTGAAAGGATCCACTGCTCTTCCGCAAGAGCGAGTGCGATCCGCACAACAAGACAGACAGAAGGAGTAGCCAGTAGCAACCGCAGCTCTGGCTACACTCCTAGACAGAATACAGAGAGATCCACCGCCTCTAACGCTAATGCAATCCAAACAGACAGAGCGATTTCCTGTCAGCCGCCGCTGGCGACAGAACAATCGCAACAGAAAGACAGAACAAGGCAAAACAGATAATAACGACCTCACTAAGCTAGATGGAATGCTAGTGCACTCCCAAGGATAACTACTCTAAGATAGCAATAATAGCCAACAATGAGCAGAGGGCTAAGACTCCAGGCAAGTTAGCAGGAACAAACCATCATGACCAGCAAGGAATTCTGGGAGGAAATGGTATTTATACTGCAAGCCATCAAAGGAAGCAGCTAAGCAATTTGCATGATAAGTGGATGCAAATTCCTTACCAGAACAGCAACTCTGAAACTTGCAGAGTGAAGACAGGTCTCTTTTTCAGGGACCTGCAGCACTCTGCAGACAGCAGAGCAGATCATTACACGTATCACTTTGATCTGATACTTTGGGTAGTCTCTCATATTACATACTGTACAAGCAGTACGTTTGTACAATCAAGATTGTATCGTTAATGGACACCTTAGCACTGGAACGCAACAGTGTAGTTAGGGAAGTTAGAAAGTGAACATTAGCTTTAAAGAGACCTGAGATGAAGAAAGGGGCTGTTTTATTACTTACTTGGGGCTTCCTCATGCCCCATAAGCGTGAATGCATCCCTCACTGTCTTCCCGCAGTCCTCAAGGAATCCTCCATTCAGCCGCAATCAACCCCCGGTACTCGGCTCAGTCGGGCTCAGTCTGACTGAAGGACATCAGTCGGGGTCTTCTGCGCTTGCACAGAAGGTCAGCGCATGCGCAGAAGGCCCCCTGCTGATGTCACTGAGCCGAATACCAGAGAAGATTGCGGCTTAATAGAGGCATGCGGGGGGACTGCAAGGGACGCATTAATGCTTATGGGCCTGGGGGAAGCCCCGGGTAAGTAAAAAAAACAGCCCCTTTCTTCATCTCTGGGTCTCTTTAAAAATATAGTTTAAAGGGCAATTATTGTTAACCCATAACATTCTGTAACCTGTCCTTGTGCCGCATGCACATTGCAATGGATTCAATGTGAACTTACCCTAAAACTAAAGAAGATTTTAAAGATTCATCTTATTCACATCTGCTAACAATAGAAGTATTTAAGGGCTAAATGCCATTTTATGGACATTTCCAAAAAACCTGAAACAGAACAGTTATCATCTATGGATTTTAAAGCAAACCTGAAGCAAAAATAAACTTATGAGATAATGAATAATATGTGTAATACAGCTACAAAAAAGAACATTAGTAGCAAAGAAAATAGTCTCATATTGTTTTTCGGTACAGGAAGAGTTAACAAACTTCAGTTGTTATCTATGCAAATGAGCTTCTCTAAACTCTGGACCCAATTTGGGTCAAAGGCAGTTCTGTATTCTGAAGCACAAATACATCAAAGAGACAGTGAGAGACAGCTTAGATAAGGTTTTACTGCAGGGAAGTTCAAAGGGTCGCTCTGATTTGTTGTATTATTTATTTGTTTAAATTAGAGTGTGGTTTGTAAACTGCAAATATGACAGAATGATGCAATGTTATATGAAAAAAGCTATATAACTGAAAATTAAAATATAAGACTTTTATTTGCTAATAATGTTCTATTCCTTATCCGTACTAGACAAACAATTATATCATACGTTTGTTTTTTTTTTTCGCTTCAGTGTCACTTTAAAATATGCAATTTAATATTGACTTTGCTATTTTCACAAAGAAATACAACTTGTGTTAAAGTACAATATCTGAAAAGTAGTTCCGCATTATCAATTATTGATAGAAAAGTCAGTTCACAAAGGTTATTGTGCAAAGCAGATAAATATCATGTCTCCCAGTTCCTTACTGCTTACATAGTTAGAATACCTGCCTTTGACCAAATGAGATTGGGCTCACCCAATCTCAGAAACTAGAGTGGAAGCAACCATCTTGCACAATAATGTATTATCCAGTTCCATTTAAAAGCACCACAGTACCATTTTCCTAAAATGTACAGCTTCTTCATTAGTTTGCCTTATACACCTTATCCCTATATACACCTAAACTATATGCTAAAAATCATCCTTATTTTCTGGAGTCAGAGTTAAAATTAACAACCTCCAGCAGCCTCGAGAACGTGATACGAAACACTCTTAAGGCTCCCAGCAGAAAATGAAAGTAAAAGTAATAAAAATAAAACCCTTTCAGGCATAAAAAACAGATTGTTTTTGAGCTTATAGGAGTGTGATAGAGGCACTTGGTGTGTCGACACATGATTGATTGGCTCTGATTTGACCTGATGAAGTAGCCATGTGGTCTCACGAGACACATTGTCTGAGCTACAATAAACTCTTTTAAAATACAGATACATTCTGTGGAGGTAACCTCCATCACTTTGCTACTGGTAAACTTTTTTTTAACCCTTTTAACAATGTTTGGCCCTACAATGTAGTTAATTACGGTATATTAGTGTGGTTAGTCTATTGTAGGCTTTCTCAACCAGGGTTCCTTGAGTACTCTGAAGGGGTTCCTTGGCATCGTGGGTGAAGTATAATAGGGCACAGTTTAATAGAGGGTACTCTAAAAAGAAGCACTAAATTGGGGGTCAGAATTATGATGAGCACATTAATAAAAAGCACTAGGCTAAGTAGACAGTATAATGAGTGGCTGTGTAATAGGGGGCAGAGCCGGATTAAGGCTGAATGGGGCCCTAAGCGGACTTACAGATTGGGCCCCCCCTGGGCCCCGCCCCGGCCGCCCCCTCCCCCACATGCAGCCAACCGAGGAGCCAGCATCTTACCTACTATCAGCCGCTCCCTGGCTGGAGCCCCTACAACTCCTCTCAGCACTCTGCTGACAATGCAGCAGCATGTGATCCAGCCCAGATGAACGAGCGAACAAACAGCGGCCGTTGCTATGGTGATGTGGCCGCATGCCAGCCCAGCCTGTGCAGTCAGACGCAGACTGATGATGTCAGCAGCGTGACGCACGCTGCTGACATCAGTCTACGTCTGACTGCACAGACTGGGCTGGAGTGAGCAGAGCTGGCACACGGCCACATCACCATAGCAATGGCTGCTGCTTGCTCGCTCATTCGTCTTGGCTGGATCACATGCTGCTGCATCGTCAGCAGAGTGCAGAGAGGAGTTGAGGCACGGAGGGGCTCCAGCCAGGGAGCGGCTGATAGAATGTAAGATGCTGGCTCCTCGGTTGGCTGATGGGGCCCTTAGACGGGGCCCTTAGACTCTTACTGGGGCCCCAAGCTAATGCTTGATTTGCCTGGTCGGTAAACCGGCCCTGATAGGGGGTAGCAGAAGTTGCCTCCTGCAAAATAAATGCAGGGGTTCCTTGAGATCAAAAAATTACTTGCAGGGGTTCTTTAAGATCCAACAGTTATTCGCGGGGTTCCTCCAAAGTAAAAAGGTTGAGAGAGGCTGATCTATTGGAACAGACAGAAAATTTTAATTGTTTTGATTTAAACGGCAAATGTAATGAGAGGGATATGCCATATTTATTTATTTTTAAGCAATGCCAGTTGCCTGGCTGTCCTGCTGATTCTCTGCCTCTAATATTTGTATTCACAACTACTGTGCAGGCGCAGCGCGCATCAGATGACGTGGCCCAGTGCAGGCGCAGAAGAGCCGACCCCGCCGGTTGGTCGCGATCATTACAGGTGGCCATCGGGGACACCGAGGAGGACTGCAGCAAGGGACTGAGACCGCAGCGAGGGGCTGGAAGAAGCCCCAGGTGAGTAAAAATAGATTATAAGATTATAGATGATAGATTATAATAGATTATAAGAGTTCGCCTCGGGATTCCTTTAAGAGGAAAAAAATATGGTAATCTCTTCTGTCCTTTAAGAGGTAAATATCACAATTCAGGAAACGTAATGCTTAAAACACGCAAAATCTCCTTTCAAGCATAGAAACAGAGGATTCTCACTAAGTATTGAGGACACACTTGTAATATATTTAAAGAGACACTGAAGCGAAAAAAAAATTAGAGAGGTCATAAGTTCACAGACTGCTCTGAAAGACTCATTTTGAATGCTGAGTGTTGTGTAATGTGCACATATTATAGAATGATGCAATGTTAGAAAAAACACTATATACCTGAAAATAAAAGTATGAGAATATTTTCTTTTCTGCTAATCTTCTAGTAATTATTCATAGTACACAACCAATTCACTATATCATATTTTTTTTTTTCGCTTCAGTGTCTCTTTAAGGGACAACTATCAAAGTTACCGTAACTAAAATTCTTGATAGGCAGCCTATTGGGCCAAAGTGCAGGGATCACGTCCTTTAAAGTGACTGGACCCGAAGGTTCTCAGGGCGGGACGAGTAGAGCACCCGTTATTGGCAAATAGCAGGCGTAAGTTACTAGCGCTAGCTATGCTGCACTACCCGCAACATAGCGTGCGCTCCTGTCACTGAGGGCAATTACACGCAATACGCGGCCACTAGCACTCAACAGGAGGTTACTTGTGCTATTTTTGTTAGTGAATCAACCCCAATGTGAGAAGTGTTTAACTCTAGACAAAATAACCCATTATGAGAAGAATTTATACTCTCCTCACTATGTGGAGCCTCACTGGTCCCATCCCTAATGTACACATTTAAACATATGAACCATCTTCTTCCAGATCATGTGGTAGTGATGGTCATGTCTATGGGGAACGCATGGGTAGGCATGTGATTTGTTTCATTAGCTGATAGATTTGCTGTGATCACATCCTGCTTTAGCACATGATCATGACTAGCAAATCAGAGACTTACATATCTATCACCTGACCAAACTGATCACATGCTTCTCCATGAGTTCTAGACATGACCGTCACTATCATGGGGTCCAATGCGAAATAACCTATGAACTCTTGTTCTAAGATGGCCAATTTAACTGAACTGGAATACTCCTGTCTCCTCCTGACAGCACTGTCACTGTGGCACAAAGCTCACAACTGCTCTATTTGGAAATTAATCCACCTGTCCCCCTTTCATATTCTTGTTTTAAATTCTTATCCTTACAATGTTTTTCTTTTTTGTTTTTAGGGGGGGGGGGGTTAGAGGAAATAGCCAAGAGAGAAAACATGCATGAATTGTATCTCCTTCCTCTGAGAATGTCTATGGAGAGCAATATTTCAGATAAAAGGATAATAAACAGCCACATAATGCAGGGAGTGTACATGCTGTGCCTGGTATTTGATTTGATAACAACATTAAACTGAAAAAATATGTTGAATGGTGGAGAACTAGCAAGCTTGCTTTTTCAATACATACGGTAAATAAGAAACTGATAAAGAATATCTTTTCTCAAAGCACACACCCACACACACACATTTGAATTATGCAGGTTCTAGGGCTACTTACACATAATCAGTACCTAAGCTGCATCTACCTACCCTCAAGACCTGTATACTTCATATGTGTCAGTATTTAAAGGGATGAAGTGGCAACACTGAGTAGAAGGCAGTAAAACGACAGATATTCCCTGGTGGAGGTTTATCATTTATTTGATCCAGATAACAGTGTATATGCCTACTTTTGCAGTAATATGTTGAGCATACCCCCAGGGCCGGGCCGAGGCATAGGCGGTAGAGGCTCCAGCCTCAGGGAGCAGTGTAGGAGGGGGCGCACAATTCATTCAGCTGTCATTCCTAATTGTGTATGAAGCAGAAATAAATAAGAAAAAGGGATGCATAGCAGTGACTGCAAGCCAGATAACTAGATATTAAGGTGTTGGGGAGGTTGTGGGCCCTGTGGCACCTCTTACTCTAATAGCAATCAGTGTGTGACAGCTGGGGTGGGAGGGGTGGAGGGGCGCACTTTGGTGTCTCAGCCTTGGGTGCTGGAGGACCTTGTCCCTGCTCTGCATACCCCCCAACTTTTTGAGATCAGAAAGAGGGGACTTAAGCCATGCCACTGTCACACCCTTAACCACAGCCCTATTCACGCATTCTATAAAGATTTCATTAAAAAAAATATGTTATTTTATAATGCAAACCACACTGGTCCTTTCTATCCTACTTCATTTTTCTTCATTTTAACATTTGAAAATAAGAAAGATATCAATTAAAAGGATGGGAATAAAGTTTAGAGTCAACACATTTTTAAGTGTAAAAATATATGTATTTACATAGATCTGTACATCAGTGCTGAATGAGGGACACATGTGGAAGAAAGAGGGAAAGCGGGACAGGGTTCCCAAAGTGGGACTGTCCCTCCAAAAGAGGGACAGCTGGGAGCTATGTGTTTTGTATGGAAACAGCACTAATTACAGAAATATGCTTTCAGCTTAAAGTACACCTGAAGTGAGAGCTATATGGCGGCTGCCATATTTATTTCCTATTAAACAATACCAGTTGACTGGTGTCCTGCTGATGTTTTGTGCATCAGTAGTGTCCGTATGAAACCTGAAACCAGCATGCCACAAATCCAGTCAAACTTAAAGGAATACTGTAGGGGGGTCGGGGGAAAATGAGTTGAACTTACCCGGGGCTTCTAATGGTCCCCTGCAGACATCCTGTGCCCGCGCAGCCACTCCACAATGCTCCAGCCCCGCCTCTGGTTCACTTCTGGAATTTCAGACTTTAAAGTCTGAAAACCACTGCGCCTGCGTTGCTGTGTCCTCGCTCACGCTGATGTCCCCAGGAGCGTACTGCGTAGGCACAGACCATACTGGGCCTGTGCAGTACACTCCTGGTGACATGAGCGGGAGCGAGGACACGGCAACGCAGGCGCAGTGGTTTTCAGACTTTGAAGTCTGAAATTCCAGAAGTGAACCAGAGGCGGGGCTGGAGCATTGGGGAGTGGCTGCGCGGGCACAGGATGTCTGCGGGGGACCATTAGAAGCCCCGAGTAAGTTCAACTCATTTTCCCCCGACCCCCTACAGTATTCCTTTAAGTCAAATATCTGATCTGCATGCTTGTTCAGGGACTATGGCTAATAGAATTAGGGGCCGACGGTCAACAAGACAGCCACGTAATTTGCATTGTTTAAAGGAAATAAATATAGCAGCCTCCATATCCCTCTCTCTTCTCATGTTCTTTAACAGCTAACACATACAAATAACTAATTTTATAAGGGAATGCAAAGAGAAGCAAATAGTAACTTGATCTTTATTTTGCCTGGTCAATTATTAATTAAAGATCAATTTCCATAGTGATAACTCATTGCGCTTCGCTGTTTGCTTATTGCTTTACAAAACTCATTGCCTAGCCCTGTGAATGTGGCGCCTGAGAGTTGTAATGTTACCTTGCTTTGTGGCCCCTCTGGATCTCGGCAGGTTGCAAAGATTTTTTCTGGGGGATTTGAGCTCTTCAGAAACTGCTGTATAAATTCCAACCCCAGCCCCCTGCTTGAGCCAGTGATCAGCACAGAGTGGATTTTGAATTCAGACATGGCTTCTTCTTGCCTGTTTGTGAAATAGTCTCCTGTGGTGAAACAATCTCTTCTTTAAAGCAACAGTCTGCTGCCTTTCTGACTCGTTTTTCAAGCCAACAGCTGTATTTATATGTCTCTCTGAATCTATTCTGTCACATAACAGAAAGTAAACAAACCATGACCCTTGGTGGATATGGAAAGGGATTAACACTTTCCTGCTGAAACCGTTCCTAACGCTGGAGCTGATGGACTGCACATCTCTTTATGCTTTTTATTTATACTGGAAAACAGTCAGATAATACACAGGGCAACAAGACATTGAAGGATAACAGAGCTGAAAAGATTAGGAGATACAGGGGGAGCTGGCATGTACGGGGAGCTGTCCTAATGGTCACCGCTTCCCCCCCACCCCGTTCTCCTATGTCCCTCTCCTTTCGTAGCTAAATGCCCCCTGGAAGTGGGCATCAGTGCTGGGCCGGCCACGCGCATCCTACAGCACTGCGCATGACATCATTATTAGGTCATATGGTCGCGCACTGTAGGATGTGCGCAGTCGGGCCCGCACCTACACACTGATGCCCAACTCCGGAAGAGGCTGCTGATGGGGAGAATGAGAGGAGCAGTGGCCATCGGGACAGCTCCCTGTACATGCCTGCTCCCCCCATTTCTCCTAATCTTTTCAGCTCTGGCATCTTTTAAAGAATATCCAAGGCAGGTAATAAAATCTATCTTTATGCACCTGGGGCTTCTTCGAGCCCCAAGGAGTCACAAGTGTCCCTTGCCGCAGCTCCGGTCTTCTCCCGGTCACACTGACAGCCTCTGCAGTATCCCCGGCCCCCAATGGGTTGACATCTTCTGCGCATGAGCACGCGTGTGCACCAATCCATCGGGGTTTTGGCGATAATGCAGAGGTGATGGCGCCCTCTACATGGACATGGGGGCTACAGGAGCAGACCCCCCCCCCCATAGGTAAATAATGGTGCTCCCCCTAACCCCGGCCCCATAGGCATACTACCTTACTAACCTCCCATAGTGTTAGCCTCACATATTATAAATACACCTTGCGAATGTGAACATGTATAAATGCTTCATTATACTTGTCAGGTGATCTATTGTACTGGTAAAGGATCCCCCACTCCTTTGTGCAGGAAGGAGCAACTGGATATTGCAGTAATTTATAATATATTAATTGCCAAACGTGCACGTGCAATGTAAAAAATATTGTGCAATAGGCAAAGTTACTATCTTCACTACTATCACTACACTATTGCTAAATCGTTAATTAGCTTGATTGATGTCATAGTGTGACAGTCAGAGTGTGTGCTCCAGTGCTGCTGGGACTAGTATCAAGGGCTGTACACAGTGATAAGCTGTTCAGTGATTAACCCCTTCACTACTATCACTACACTATTGTTAAATCGTTAATTAGCTTGATTGATGTCATTGTATGACAGTCAGAGTGTGTGCTCCAGTGCTGATGGCCTAGCAGTGATAAACCGAAAGCTGTTCAGTGATTAGCCCCTTCACTATCACTACACTATTGTTAAATTATTAATTAGCTTGATGTCATTTGTGTGACAGCCAGAGTCTGTGCTGCAGGCAGCTGCTATGTGTCTGTGTGTGTGCTGTGCACAGACCAGGCCAGCTGCTGCCTGCTGGCCAGCTATTAGCCTTAGGTATAGGTTAGGGATTAGGGGATAGGATTTCTGTGTTATTGTGTAGTTAGTACTGTAGTACTGCAGTCAGTGCTAGTAGTTGTTAGAGTAGTAGTACTACTGTGCAAGCTTTCTACAGATCTGCTGTGCTATGAGCAGTTCCAGTGCGACAGTTAGTGTGCACTAGTGTCTTCTCCTCTTCTGTCTGACTGTCACTCGGCAAGTGGCACTTGACACGTGTCACGTGTCATGTGGCACTTGGCACGTGTCACTTGCTATGTGTCACGTGGCACTTGGCACTTGCCACGTGGCACGTAACACTTGGCAAGTGCCACATGCCGAGTGACAGTCAGACAGCAGAGGAGAAGACACTAGTGCACACTAACTGTCACACTGGCACTGCTCACAGCACAGTAGATCTGTAGAAAGCTAACACGGTAGTGCCACATGCTAAGTGCCAGTTGCCACATGCCACGTCCGGCATGCTCCTGACACACGTTACACCTGCTGCTGCAGCATTGCCCTGCTCCTGCTGCCTGTGCAGCTCCCACCGCCAGGCCAGGGTGCCACAGGTCACTGATACCACCTATATTTAACCCAAAACACAATTGCTGCATAATTTTTTGGAGGTGTCTTGGCTGAAAACTATCATGTCCCAGTTGTGCGGTTGGACTTTGAACACAATGTGGGCTGCACGACCGCTGTCTGGAACCTAGGCCTAATGTTAATTGACAGCCATTTTTTTGGAAGGGGGGGGGGGTGGGATTTTAAGTCCCCACATCATCAATTAGTGTTCCCCTTTAAAAAATAATGATGCTACGTGCCTCATTTACCCTAAAAAAACGTTTTTAAAGCAATTTAAAGGGCACTTCCGTTTTTTTCTATCCGGATATCCGAATCCACCTGGATAGCCCGGATAATGCGTTTGGATATCCGCATGAACGCGGATATCTGAAAGTTCGGATTCGGATATCCGATCCGGATCCGGATATCTGGGTATCCGGATCCGGATAAATTCGGATTTTGAAAAGGGGTATCCGAGCACCCCTGTTAGCCGGTGGGTCCAGCAGGAGCTAGTGTAATGCAATCTGTAGTGTGTAGTGTAGTCTGTAGTGTAGTGTAGCTTTGCTGGTGGGTGCAGCAGGGGCTAGTGTAATGCAATCTGTAGTGTGTAGTGTAGTCTGTAGTGTAGTGTAGCTTTGCTGGTGGGTGCAGCAGGGGCTAGTGTAATGCAATCTGTAGTGTGTAGTGTAGTCTGTAGTGTAGTGTAGCTTTGCTGGTGGGGCAGCAGGGATTAGTGTAGTGTAGTGCAGCTTAGCTGGTGGGTGCAGTAGGGTTTAGTTTAGTGTAGCTGGTCAGTGTAGGTTTTTTTTGGGGGGGGGGGGGGGTGCGTCCCTACAAAATAGACGTACCAGGTTTAGTATTTTTTTTCCTGCTAAACCTAGGTGTACCAAGATGCTTGTTGTCTGTACAACTTATATAAAATTCGATACCATGCCTCTTTTTATGTCAATGCTTGATGTATTTAATCGGCAATTTGTAATACCCCATGCTGGTTGCAATTGCATTGCCTAATCTTTACAATAAAGCCTGTTTTTGTAAAAAAAAAAAAAAAAAAAAGGCATACTACTGCAGTAAACTTTTATAGGGGTTGCCAGGTGCAAACACAGGTTCATACACGAGATCAAATACTGGTGAAGTACAAAATTAGAATTCAGAGGCAGGTCTATACTGGGCAGTGGATTGACACCTGGCAGAGGCACTCGGCAGACACATGATGGGCAGTGGACTGACACATGGCAGAGGCACTTCGCAGATGCATGATGGGCAGTGGACTGACAAATGGCAGAGGCATGATGGGCAGTGGACTGTCACTTGGCAGAGGTAATCAGCAGAGGCATATTGAGCAATGGACTGACACTTGGCATAGGTCCTTGGTAGAGGCATGCTGCGCAGTGGACTGACACTTGGCAGAGGCACTCAGCAGAGATATGCGGGGCAGCAGACTGACAAATGGAAGAGGCACTCAGCAGAGGCATGCTAGGTTATGAACTGATTCTTGGCAGAGGCTTTCAACAGAGTTATGCTGGGCAGTGGACTGACCATTCGCAGAGGCAATCAGCAGAGGTATGCTGGGTGGTGGTCTGACACTTCGCAGAGGCAATCAGCAGAGGCATGCTGAGCGGTGGTCTGACACTTCGCAGAGGCAATCAGCAGAGGTATGCTGCCGGGCAGTGGTCTGACACTTTGCAGAGGCAATCAGCAGAGGTATGCTGGGTGGTGGTCTGACACTTTGCAGAGGCAATCAGCAGAGGCATGCTGGGCAGTGGACTGACACTTGGCAGTGGACTGACACTTAGTCAGGTAAAGGAGTTTGTAGACTTGACAGGAATTGTCTTTGGTCCAAATTTGGACTGTGATAAAAGGTCAGAACAATGACGGATAGCGCCTCTTGGGAGACAATAGTTATAGATGATACAACTTTTACCAGGGCCGGTTCAAGTAACAATTGGGCCCTAGGGCAAAATTAGCCTGGGGACCCCCCAACAGACACCCCCTGACCAAAAAGCTTCATTAGAGGCCCTTTGTTGCAGCCAAATTTTCCTCCTGGGCCCAAGAGCTGGCTGCTGACCCTCCCCCAATCACCTCCCAACTTAACAGACTTTGCAGAGTCCCTGGGGAGCAACAGTTAAGCTGGGGAGGGACACCTTAGGGGCCCCTACAGGCTCTGGGGCCCTGGGGCAATTGCCCATTTTTTCCTATGGTAGCTCCGGCCCTGACTTTTACACAAAGATAAATTAATTGTCCTGGATAAACGTGAGTCCACTTTTGAAGTCAGAACACAGCACTGACTGGGGTACTAGAGACTTGATGAGTCGAAGATACTGGTCTTGACGTTTTCCATGTCAGGAGCAGGATCTAGATAAGGCTGTGGAGGGCACGTAGTGAGGATTGGAGAATCTATTACTATAGACAATGGTGCTGCAGTAATTATAATCTGGCAAATTTGATTTGATCTGGCTACTGACAATGAGGCATCAGAATGGAAAACCAGACTTGTAGAACCTGAAATGTTGGCACTCTGCACCATAATCATGGTATAAGGAGGAAACACCCTGATGATGCAGCATAGCTGTAGCTGGAAAATATTCTTGTATAGCATGGGTCCCCAAACGTTTTGGGTCGAGGGCCGGGTCAACATACTTCAGACTGCTCGGGGGCTGGAGTATACATAAAATGATGTAGAAGTCTTTGCGGGCCAAACAGTGAAGCATACCCAGGTGACAACCTGCAGTCCAATTGGACAGCCGTGTCACCTGATGTGGAATTTGAGTGGAAACCAGCAAATTACTGCTTTCTGGCTTCCATGTGGATTGGTGGTGCTATCACTGCTATTCTATATACGGACCACCAATATTTAAATATGTAGCTGACCGTATCTATAAGTAATACATTTTGTGTGTGTGGAGGGCCGGTAAAAAAGCCTCAGGGGGGCCACATTCGGCCCGCCGGCCTTAGTTTGAGGACCACTGTTGTATAGGCTCTAGTTTGTAATCAATATTCATACTCAGGTGCATTTTTAAATGGAATGCTTTTTCTGACAGTATATAAGATTTCTGGGACAAAGACCGACTGGGCTGGGCTACAAAACTAGGCTGGGCTTGTAAATCCGGCTGACCTAGGAAACTGGGCAGGATAGTGCTGAGTCATGCTTGATCAGGACACTTTTTAGCTGCAGGCAATGTCACTGCACTGGAAGGGAGAAGTATTCATTCAAAAATCATAACTGGAATTTGACTTTGTACCATTCTTGGTTTAAGAAAAAATATTCCAAGTGACGGAGCTGTAACTAAAGGATTTTTTTATTCAGTAATTTAAAATCTTGTAGGCAAAGATATCACAGAATATAACCTTTGATTAATCTGTTGCATGCGGAAACAATACATTGATTTTAGTAGCAACAATCCTGACATAATTAGACTGATAATTGTTTGTGAAAGTTTTCAAACAAAGTTAGAGGTTCACTGTATTTGAGGCTAATTATCCTAAAACTCGCTAAACTCTTTGAAGAATGGAATATACAGTCAGTACATATCGAATAAACAGCACAGTACAATCTTGTTATAGTAAACATAGTGTATGCAGCCATACCTGTGAGCGACAGATTTCCACCAACTTGTTCCTGACATCCTGCGTACAAGTTGAGAAGAAGTGGAGTTTCTCTCAATGTTCCACATAGAATTGTAGCCTTTATTGAACACGAATATAGTAAAACATGTGGAACATTGAGCGGAACTCCACTTCTTCTAAATCTGTCTATTGGGGATTAAGGCACCTGGTTCCAGCCCTGTTCCTAGCAAAAGGTAGAGCGGACATCACCTTGAACTTTTATATCCTGCATACAAGCATGTACATGGACACAGTGTTGCACTAAGGATAGGTTCACACTTGCAGCGGAAGCAAAACCCGGAAGTAAGTGCTTTGTTCTGTCACACGTCCAAGCAGACTGCTTTGCATCTGCTGTGCTCATTGGCCCATCCGTCTGATACTTATGTGTCCCTCGGTTTTGCTGCTGCAGACTCTTCTCAGCCCCAAAGCCGGTAAAAAGACCGGAGGCTACTATGGGGCTTTCCATAGGATTATAATAGACCAATTCTACCTAGCAACCATTGAGATTCCTCCCTGTTTGACTATTACCATTGGTCTTTTTTTAACTCAATGGGGATCCCCATGCTTCTGCCAGCCACTGATCTGTTTCCCGGGCCCAAGCAGAGGAATCAGCAATGACAAAACCGGGGACCACATGAGTATTTGCTTGATGGCGGCAATCTAAGAAAACCGATCAGTTTTATTTTAATAAGTGGAAGCGGATCCTATTTTTAACATTAGAATTTGCTTGCTGTATTGAGCAGAGCTTAGAAAACATACCGAATGGGTACTTTTTTTAATACGGTAAGTGGGAACAGAGCCTTACTCCAGTGTTGACCACATAAATGGTACATAGACAAATGGGTAGTGTGGGAGAGGTACAGCAGGTGTGGCAACACTATGGGCCAGATCGAGTGGCGTAGCTAGGGTATTTGACATCCGGTGCGGGTCATTTACAGACACCCCTCCCCCCCCCCCCCCCAAAAAAAAGGAGTGAGTGCAACAGCACACTGCAGTGAAAATGGGTGTGGCCATATCATAACATGGGCAGAGCTAACTCCCAAAACACAGTTGGGCAAAGTGACCATAATGGTAATTGGACAATATTATCCAAACACATAAGAAAGCAGTGTTTCTCCCATGATGGGGTGAAATTGGAGATTCTCATCATGGATGGGCAGACAATAAATCTGCAGAAACTGTGTGCAAATGTTCCCTCCGACACATACAAAGAGGCAAACGTTACCTCTGACATGCAATGAACTAAACATTACTTCCATTGCATGCAATGAAGCAAACTTTACATACCACACATGCAAGGAGGCAAACGTTACCTCCGACACATGAAATGCAGCAAACATTACCTCCTACACATGCAATGATGCAAAGGTTAACTCAGAAACATGAAATTCAGCAAAAGATACCTCCAATACATGCAATGAGGCAAACATTACCTCTATTACATGAAATGCAGCAAACTTTACCTCCCACACATGCACAATGAGGCAAATGTTACCTCCAACACATGAAATGCTGCAAATTTCACCTCTTACACTTGCAATGAGGCAAACGTTACCTCTGACACATGAAATTCAGCAAAATATACTGTACCTCCAACACATGCAATGAGGAAAACGTTACCTCTGACACATGAAATGCAGCAAGCTTTACCTCCCGCACATGCATAGAGGCAAACGTTACCTCCAACACATGAAATGCAGCAAACATTGCCTCACGCACATGTTAAAATGCAGTAAACATTACCTCCTACACATGAAATGCAGCAAAAATGTAAAATACGGCAAACAGCACCTCTGATATGCAAAATACACATACTTTACCCTACATATATGAAATGCAGCAAATTTTATCTCAGACAAACAAAATCCATTAAATGTTTCCCCCACTGGGTGCTGGTGGGGTAGGATGGAGCTGCTGAGTGGAGTGGGAGGGGGACACTGGATGCTGCTGGGAGGGTGACATTGGGGGAGGGTGACACTGAGTGGGAGGAGCATGAAACGGAGTGGGAAGGGTGACACTGGGTGGGTGGAGGGTGACACTGAGTGTGGAAGGTGACACTGGGTGGGAGGAGGGTAATACTGGGTGGCAGGAGGGTGACACTGAGTGGGGAGGGTGACACAGTGTGTAAGGTGACACTGGGTGGGTGAAAGGGTGACACTAGGTGGGAAGAGGGTGACACTGGGTGGTAGGTGGGTGAGTGGGAGGAGGGTGATACTGAGTGTGGAAGGAGGGTGACACTGCATGGGGAGGGTGACACTGCGTGTGTGGTAGGTGAGTGACACTGGGTGGGAGGAGGGTAACACTGGGTGGGGAGGGTGACACTGGTAGGACGTGGGTGACACTGAGTGTGGAATGTGACGCTGGGTGGGGAGGTTGACACTAGGTGGGAGGAGGGTGGCACTGGGTGGGAGGAGGGTGACGCTGGGTGGTAAGTGGGTGACACTGGATGGTAGGTAGGTGACATTGAGTGGGAGGAGGATGACAGTGGGTGGGGAGAGTGACACTGGTGGGAGGTGACACTGGGTGGGGAGGAGGGTGACATTGGCTGGGAGGAGGGTGACACTGAGTGAGGAGGGTGACACTGGGTGGTAGGTGCCTGAAACTGAGTGGGAGGAGGGTGACACTGAGTGTGGAAAGAGGGTGACATTGCTAGAGAAGAGTGACACTGGGTGAGGAGGGTGACACTGGGTGGGGAGGGTGACACTGGGTGTTAGCTTAGGTAGCCGGATGACCTTCCCATTATAGTTAGCCAAAATACCCCTCCTCCAGTAAGCAGATGACCCCTCCCCCCAGTATAGGTAGCCAGGTGACCCCCACCAAGTATAGAGTGTGCCCCCAACCCCAGAGTTTGCAGCTGAAGCAGAATTCACCTCTCCAGAATCCTCTTACTCCTACTAGGCTCTCTGTCAGTGTCATGTATCATGTATCATGCACAGAAAGACGATCCTGGAGAGGTGACTTCCCCCAATGTCCACTGCACTCTGTACAACGGCCCTCTCGGCAGCTACTCCGCCTCTTTGCCCGGCTGGCTGTTGGACTTAGTTCACACCCGCGGCTCCGCACCCTCTCCCGTGGCTCCGCCCCTTTTACCGTAGCTCCACCCCCTCAGCCGAGCAGGGGAAAATGCCTCTGTTGGGTTTTCACCCCTTCGGCAGTGGCATACAGGTGCAACTCACACCCTCACACCCCCCCCCCCCCCCCCCCCCCTTGTGACGCCAGTGGCCAGATCCCATCTATTCTTTCTCCTACGTTTTCTCCTAGGTGATATTTATCAATAAAATGCCTTTTAAGCCAGCATAAGCAAGAAATAAGAATCATTTTGACAGTCCATTTTCACCTACGTTTTGGTACTTTTTCAATTGCAGAGCGCTGAAAAGTCATTTTAACCAGAAGATGAAAAATTATCTCCTAGGAGAAAAAGTGAATTGGATGGGTCCAATGAGTGTTTGCAAATGTTTGTGAATGAGGCTTTCCTTTTACTGGCCATACACAGTTCATGAACTTGCATATGCCCAGTTCAAATGCACTCATTAAGGTGCACGGAACATGCACAATCCAGGAACTCATGCATGCCTAGTTCAAATGTCCTTGTCTATGGCAGCTGGTGCTTCCATTTGACTGGTTCCCAGTTGGAAAATTACAGATGGGGGGACTGGCACACCCTGGAGCACTGAGATTGCTATAGAAGTCTCATAGACACGAGTTAGGCTTATTATTTTTTTGTGCCCACTTTAGGTACCCTTTAAAACCAATTTACACTGGTATTTAACTCCGGAAAAGATATCTAAATTTGACAGTAAAACTTTACCTTTGTGCTGGAGGAACTGTAACGATGTTGGTTCCTTGGTTCATATTTTCTGGTATTGTCCAAAAATTGTAAATCTCTGGAAGAGTATAGAAACATTCTTTAAAAAATTACCTGTATTTCTCACTACTATAACTCCTGATATGGCTTTATTGTATCTAAAAACATCTGACCTTCCTCCAAGTGAGAGATATATCTTCAATCATGTGTGTGTTGTGGCTAAATTGAATATAGCTGACAACTGGAAATCTTATTATGTTCCAACTTTGGAAGACATCTTGAGAAAGGTTGATGAAAATTTAATGGCCGAAAGGTCATGGGCAATAAAAAATGGAAATATTCATGCTTTCTGGAAAAAAAGCACATCTGTGGCCTAATATTTTCAAAGAATCAAGGCTCCATGATGTTTAATGCCTGGGTTGATTGAGCCTCCTCACATAGACACACAGAAATATAGATATATGGAACTCCAATAACTAGCTGGAAACTCATGTATTATTAAAGATGACTCTAAACCTCAAAAAACTCTAAACTCCTGGAAGTAATTTTCTAAGGATCATTTGCCAATTAATTCAAAGCGAAGTATACATATCCTTGATATATAAAGACCAAGAACTTAACACAAGACAACAGCGCATTTTAGTTTAAATTAGTTTAGTCTAATTTTGTTAGTTTAGTTTAAATTAGTTCAGTAAGAATATAGCACAGGAATATTGGAATCTTGTAATGTATAAGACATTCATAATTATTGGATCATATCTTGTTTATTGGTTATTTTGAATTAGTGTCTTGGATCTATATAGTGATGGTGTTGTAACATAAGTGAACCATGGAGATAGAACAAGGATGCGTCCTCTGGAGTCTCAGTAGGGAGGCTAGTTGATGCCCCCATTCTCCAGAGGTTCTGTTCCTTGGGAAATCTCTATAAACAAGATCTTAAAATTTTACACCATTACAGGATCACTTCACACTAAGGTAGCATAAATGTAAGATATGATTAATATTTATATATATATAATATTGGGTATAATAAAAGACCAAAGGGAAATTGTCTGATATAGTTTAATTTAGGGATGGGACGAATCCACAATTTCTTCGAATCCGAATCCGGATCCAAATCTAAAAAGGTTCTCGAATATCTCGAACCTTTCGAATCCCGAATCTAACGAATCCTGCACATAAGAATTGTGCGATCCATGGTATAGTTGCCCGCAGTATAGGTACCCAGGCATAGGTAGCGAGGTAAAGGTGCCTTCAGTATAACTAGCTAGGTATGGGTGCCTTCAATATGGGTAGCTTTCAGTACAGGTAGCAAGGTATAGGGGCCTTCAGTATAGGTAGCAAGGTATAGGGGCCCTAAGTATAGGTAGCAGGGTATATGGGCCTTCAGTATAGGTAGCAGGGTATATGGGCCTTCAGTATAGGTAGCAGGGTATATGGGCCTTCAGTAAAGGTAGCAGGGTATATGGGCCTTCAGTATTGGTAGTTAACTAGGTATAGGGGCCTTCAGTATAGGTAGGTAGGTAAAGTGACCTTCAGTATAGGTATATAGGGTATAGGGCCTTAAGTATAGGTAGGTATGTAGGTAGGTATAGGGGCCTTTAGGTAGGTAGGTATAGGGGCCTTTAGGTAGGTAGGTATAGGGGCCTTTAGGTAGGTAGGTAGGTAAAGGGACCTTCAGTATAGGTAGCAGGGTATAGGGCCTTAAGTATAGGTAGGTATGTAGGTAGGTATAGGGGCCTTTAGGTAGGTAGGTAAAGGGACCTTCAGTATAGGTAGCAGGGTATAGGGCCTTAAGTATAGGTAGGTATGTAGGTAGGTATAGGGACCTTTAGGTAGGTATGTAGGTAGGTAGGTATAGGGGCCTTTAGGTAGGTGGGTAGGTAGGTGTAGGGGCCTGTAGGTAGGTAGGTATAGGGGCCTTTAGGTAGGTAGGTAGGTATATGGGCCTTTAGGTAGGTAGGTATAGGGGCCTTTAGGTAGGTGGGTGTAGGGGCCTTTAGGTAGGTGGGTAGGTAGGTGTAGGGGCCTGTAGGTAGGTAGGTATAGGGGCCTTTAGGTAGGTAGGTAGGTATAGGGGCCTTTAGGTAGGTAGATGTAGGGGCCTTTAGGTAGGTGGGTAGGTAGGTGAAGGGGCCTTTAGGTAGGTAGGTAGGTATAGGGGCCTTTAGGTAGGTAGGTAGGTAGGTATAGGGGCCTTTAGGTAGGTAGGGGGGCCTGTAGGTAGGTAGAAGGGTGGGTAGGTATAGGGGCCTTTAGGTAGGTAGGTGGGTAGGTATAGGGGCCTGTAGGTAGGTATACGGGCCTTTAGGTAGGTAGGTATATGGGCCTGTAGGTGGGTAGGTAGGTATAGGGGCCTGTAGGTAGGTAGATGGGTAGGTAGGTATACGGGACTTTAGGTAGGTAGGTATAGGGGCCTTTAGGTAGGTAGGTAGGTATAGGGGCCTGTAGGTAGGTAGGTATAGGGGCCTGTAGGTGGGTAGGTAGGTATAGGGGCCTGTAGGCAGGTAGATGGGTAGGTAGGTATACGGGCCTTTAGGTAGGTAGGTATAGGGGCCTGTAGGTAGGTATAGGGGCCTTCCCCATGCCTCCTCCGCTCACCGCCAACCCCCCTCCCCGTGCCTCCTCCGCTCACTGCCAACCCCCCCGCGGCCCCCTCCGTCCCCCGTGCCTCCTCCGCTCACCCCTGCATGAGTATCTACTCACCTTTCCATGGAGCGCAGAGCGGCAGACCTCTTCGATACTTCCCTGTTCCCTCTAGTGGCCGGACCGGCTCTTACTGATGACATCATTGTAAAAGCCGGTCACTAGGGGGAACCAGGAAGTCGGCGAGAGGTCTGCCGCTCTGCACTCCGCTCAGGTGAGTTGATGCTGGCGAATGGAGGAGGCGCGGGGGGGTCGGAGGAGGTCGGGGGAGGACGAGTGCGAGCGGAGCGGGGCGGGGGGGGGGAGCGGCGTATGCGGCGATGCAGCGTCGGGATTCGGCGGATTCGAAAAGTGAAAAATGGCGTCGGGATTCGAATCCACGAATCTCGAATATTTCTCAATATTCGAGGGATTCGTGGATTCGCCGGATTCGTCGTCCCACCCCTAGTTTAATTATAATTTTTTGAAACTCTACATTTATGATGTATCTATTTCAAGCTATGTCATGTACTAAAGGTATTTCTGTTCAAATTTCAACAAATATTGGATCTGGTTTTAAAAATAAGTAAATTTTGATAAGTTTATAGGCTTCTTTTGCCTATTTAGGCCTAACGCGTTTATTCGCATCATTTCAAGTGAACATATGCTTTGAATGTTATTCTGTGTTTTATGTGATAGATATATACATATATATATATATATATATATATATATATATATATATATATATATATATATATATATATATATATATATATATACATATACATATACACACACACACACACGTTTTGAATAAATTTGATAAGCGCTGTAGGTGCATTTTTCGCACATTTATACGCGTTTTATACACGGTCTATGAGCAACAAAATTTTATAGTACTGATCATTGTATTAATGACAGTGATATAGGTAATACTACAGTAATGTTTCTGTAATTTATATTCAGATTTTTTTTTTTTATTTATATAATCTTTTGTACAGGTTATTTTATATTATTTGTTTAACCACCCTGGCGTTCTATTAAGATCGCCAGGGCAGCTGCATGAGGGTTTTTTTTAAATTAAAAAAAAACTATTTCATGCAGCCAACTGAAAGTTGGCTGCATGAAAGCCCACTAGATGGCGCTCCGGAGGCGTTCTTCTGATCGCCTCCGGCGGCCAAAAGTAACACGGAAGGCCGCAATGAGCGGCCTTCCGTGTTTTGTTTACTACGTCGCCATGGCGACGAGCGGAGTGACGTCATGGACGTCAGCCGACGTCCTGACGTCTGCCGCCTCCGATCCAGCCCTTAGCGCTGGCCGGAACTATTTGTTCCGGCTGCGCAGGGCTCAGGCGGCTGGGGGGACCCTCTTTCGCCGCTGCTCGCGGCGGATCGCCGCAGAGCGGCGGCGATCGGGCAGCACACGCGGCTGGCAAAGTGCCGGCTGCGTGTGCTGCTCTTTATTTGATCAAAATCGGCCCAGCAGGGCCTGAGCGGCACCCTCTGGCGGTAATGGACGAGCTGAGCTCGTCCATACCGCTAAGGTGGTTAAACAAAGAATGTTATGTATAAAGTTTATCTCTGTCTTTTATACATGATATGTCAATGGCATATTTGTTAAAAATTTGAAATTCCAATAAAAAATATTGAAAACTAAAACCAATTTGAAGCAAAAATAAAATTATGAGATAATTATTATTATTATTATTATTGATTTATAAAGCGCCAACATGTTCCGTGGCGCTGTACAAAGTAAGAAACAAACATGGGGTACATAATACAGACAACGGTGTACACTAATATACAAGATACATAATTAGTGACAAAATACAATAAATGATACAGCATACAGAATACAAAATACAGAAGTGGTAATGACAGTGATAAAAGTAACATGATGAATAAAATGTATAATGATTTCCAAGACACAAAAGGGGGAGAGAGAGCCCTGCCCTTGCGAGCTTACAATCTAAAGATCATGATTTATATGTGAGTACAGATAACAAAAAGAACATTAGTAGCAAAGAAAAAAGTCTCATGTGGTTTTCCAGTACAGGAAGAGTTAAAACACTTGACTTTTATGTATGACAAAGAGCTTTTCTGAGCTATTCGACCAACTTAGTGGAACACAGTCCTGTCTTCAAATAGCTTAGGGTGCATACACATGCCCAACTGATGTCGCCTGTTGAGGATCGGACCTGCTTCGCCCATCCCTACTACTGCATTTTGGGAGTTCTCTCCCCCTGAGCACAGGTGGGCTCCTTAGCTGAGCCTATAAGCTGTTTTCTGACCACAGAGCAATTAGGGCTGGTTCAAACAGACGTTTTGCTGGCATTAAACGTAGCGTTTTAAAAGTAACATTTTTAGGGATCTACCGCCCTCCCATGCAGGTGAATGGGAGCGTTTAGTACAAGCTTTTGCAGGCTTTCATGAAAGCCTGGCAGTTGATCCCAGCGTCTCATCTCATCTCAAAAGCAACATGCAGCTTCTAGAGGGCGTTTGAAAGCCAGCAAAAGCCAGTGAAAGCCCATAAAAGCCAAAGAAAGCCCATAAAAGCCCAGCCTTTCCATATACTTCCTGCAAAAGCCCAGGAAATGCAACGCTCTCCTGAAAGCCATTAAAAGCCTTCAAAAGCTACGCTGTTAAATGCTGACATTCTTGAAAAAAAAAAAACACAGCATTTGAACAAAACGCTAAGCAGAAGCCCATGTGAACCAGCCCTTAGTCTGCTGTGAAGCACTCTCCTGAGAATGATGGCCCCCTACTGTTCATCCAGGGTAAGACGCAAGTGGAATGCAGGAGGCACTGGCCACAGGCCCAGGATACACTCTCGCTGTACGCGTGAGCTGCCGCTCGCTAAGGAGGTATCGAGATTACTTGAAGAAATACCGGAGCACGCTGCTCTTTGTACTATACAGTTTGCCGCTCCATACAACAGCAGTCCTTACTTTGCTATATCCTGAAGCACACCATCAGGCTTTGCGGTGACTGTAGGATCATTTTACATTGATGCTACACTTCGATTGTACTTTTTATTCACCACATCAGCAGCAGTGTTCTGCAACTGTGACAAGCAGACATTGTTCACATTTACTGCATTTTTCGGACCATAAGACGCGCCTAGGTTTAGTGTTGTCCTGCACACTGAAGGACCAAACCCATTATCTCTAGAGGGAGTGCAACAGCTAAAAAAGGGGGATGACACCCTCTATGCAATATTCAACAAAGTAAAGAGCTGGCGCATCCAAAGAAAATCTTTATTGGTTCCATGTAAAAGCATATGGCCAACGTTTCTGAACCACGTAGGGCCCCTTTGTCAAGGAAATATTTGCTCGGAGACAAAAATCTGTCTGCCACTGCAAATCCGCTCCTATGGCAGCAAATCAGCTCGTGTTAGGGAGGTGGGAGTCATGCTCCTCTAAACACTCACATCCATACTAAATAATAAGTCCCAGCAGTATGGCGTGCTTAGGAAATATCAGCTGGTGGAACCGCTTGATCCTGGGTGTCCCAGCCGGCAACAGCCCAGGAGAGACTTTACAGCAGTGTTGTAATTATTGGAGGCAAAACTCCATATTAATATCACACAAATATACCTACAATAACATAATGAAAAGGCAGAAATGTTGATCTGGCGCTTTAAATCACACAAACTCTGGTGCTCTTATAACGGCAAAGTGTTAATCTCTGTCTCTGAATTGGTCCCTTGTTTGATAATCAATCTGCAGCATATTGCGGAGTGGCAAAGATAAGACCTTTGCTCCATCAACTACCTGCAGGCAGGCTGAGTAAGTATATTCCTTTGCTTTCAATTGCTGTTTCAATGAATTTCAATGGAAGATGCACATATTTTCTGCAACTCCATAGAGAAATCAGGAAAGATGCCTTAGTGAAGCCTTTTCCAGCTTTACATTTTGCACCACAGCAAAAAAATGAGCATTGCCATGCAGTGAGTGGGCATGGCCTTGGGTGGGGCCAAATGTACATGAACTTAGCAGCGGTGTAAGCTACAGACAACGGGCCTGCCCATCAAAATATTGGATGGAGCCCCCTGTCCTTTATTTAGATAATTTACAATCAGTATAGGCATAGATCAAAGATGTATACGCACATACAATTTTGATTGGTCAATCACTGCCCAATTTTACCACCCCCAAGCAGTAAGTGGGCCAGACAATGAATTTGATAACCAGAGCTAAAATTGGCTAATCAAAATTGTATGTGTGTACCCAGCTTTACTGATAATACTGTACATACTGAAAGTAGCAGGGATCAGCATACAATACAGCTGGTTTACAATCAGTAAAGGCACAGAGTAACACCTTATACTGTACACACTGGAGGTAAATCAGCACACAGTGCAGGCACTAGAGAACAGCTTATACTGTACATACTGTGTGCGGCCATGGACCAGAATGTGGGTGTGGTCACAGGTGGAGACAAATTTACATGAACTTAGCAATGGTGGGACATTAGATTAGGACAGTGATGGCGACGCTTTTGGAGGCCGAGTGCCCAAACTGCAACCCAAAAGTCACTTATCTATCGCAAAGTGGCAACAGAAATTTAAACTAAATACTGTACAAATGTTTTAACTCATACATGAACATTATGGAAAATCCAAGTTGAAAGTAAACTGTGAAGATAAACAATTTCATCTATCCTACTCCTGAAAAATGTATTCATTTTTTTTTAGAACCTCCCAGTTTTATTTTCTGATTTGAAAAGCTAAAAAAGTAGGTTTAATGCTATTGTCTCATATGATGATGATTCAGCTTTTCCCATAGTCTCGCAGTTAGCAATCATGTGACCCCCAACAAGACAAATTCAGCAATCATGAGGCCCCCCCATTAAGACAAATTCAGCAATCGTGAGGCTCCTATCAAGACCAAATTCAGTAGTCATGAGGAACATAAATAGACAGCATTTCACATAACTAGGCAGAATGCCCCCTTAATATGGTAGAACCCTCTCCCCTGGCTTCTGAATTCTCCTCTACTGGCTGCTGTGCCTGGCAATACTGTTTTTGGCTGGATTGGGGAAGATGTGTGGGCTGAAAGGCCAGGCAGTGATGCTGTCGCCTGGTTAGGTAGAGAGTGATAGGGACCCCCAGGTTAGGTAGTGAGTGACAGACAACCCCCAGGTTAGGTAGTGAGTGACAGGGACCCCCCAGGTTAGGTAGTGAGTGACAGGGACCACTCAGGTTAGGTAGTGAGTGACAGGGACCCCCCAGGTTAGGAAGTGAGCGACAGGCGCCCCCCAGGGCTGGATTGGGGAAGATGTGTGGGCTGAAAGGCCTGGCAGTGATGCTGTCGCCTGGTTAGGTAGAGAGTGATAGGGACCCCCAGGTTAGGTAGTGAGTGACAGACAACCCCCAGGTTAGGTAGTGAGTGACAGGGACCCCCCAGGTTAGGTAGTGAGTGACAGGGACCCCTCAGGTTAGGTAGTGAGTGACAGGGACCCCCCAAGTTAGGTAGTGAGTGACAGGCGCCCCCCAGGTTACGTAGTGAGTGACAGGGACCCCAAGGTTAGGTAGTGAGTGACAGGGTCCCCCCAGGTTAGGTAGTGAGTGACAGGGACCCCCCAGGTTAGGTAGTGAGTGACAGGTGGCGCCCCCCAGGTTAGGAAGTGAGTGACAGGGACCCCCAGGTTAGGTAGTGAGTGACAGGGACCCCCCAGGTTAAGTAGTGACTGACAGGGCTGCCCAGGTTAGGTAGTGAGTGACAGGAGCCGCCCCCCAGGTTAGGTAGTGAGTGACAGGGACCCCCCAGGTTAGGTAGTGAGTGACAGGGACCCTTAGGTTAGGTAGTGACAGGCGGCGCCCCCCAGGTTAGGTAGTGACAGATACTCACCTCCCAGCAGCAGCGTCAGACCTCAGTATCAGCCTGCGACCCGACCAGTTAGAGCGGGCGCACGGATGCACCAAGCTCTATATGCGGAAGTGATGTCACTTTGGCATATCAGTGCGGTGTGCTAGGTCCTAGCGCACGCACTAGTGGTCGCCGGCTGATCGAGGTCTGACAGCAGCAGTGGCCAGCGGGGAGCAGCGGGCACCCCTGCAAATAGATTGGGGGCACTTGCTGACATGTTGGGGGCACAGGCCCCCCTAAAATAGGGCTAGCAACGCCGCTTTTTGAGGAGTCTAGCCAGGAAGTGTCGCAGGGCGCCCTGGTGGTAAAGGGGTTGCTGGCACTCCGTTAGCCCGCTCCACAGCATAGGTCTGCGAAAAGCAGTGGGCAGCATTTCAGCAGAAAGTAACGCAGTGTGCAACATTTCAGCAGAAAGTAACGTAGTGGGCAACATTTCAGCAGAAAGTAACGCAGTGGGCAACATTTCAGCAGAAAGTAACGCAGTGGGCAACATTTCAGCAGAAAATAACGCAGTGTGCAACATTTCAGCAGAAAGTAACGCAGTGGGCAACATTTCAGCAGAAAGTAATGCAGTGGGCAACATTTCAGCAGAAAATAGCGCAGTAGGCAACATTTCAGCAGAAAATAACGCAGTGGGCAACATTTCAGCAGACAGTAACGCAGTGGGCAACATATCAGCAGAAAATAACACAGTGGGCAACATTTCATCAGAAAGTAATGCAGTAGGCAACATTTCAGCAGAAAGTAACGCAGTGGGCAACATATCAGCAGAAAATAACACAGTGGGCAACATTTCAGCAGAAAGTAACGCAGTGGGCAACATTTCAGCAGAAAGTAACGCAGTGGGCAACATTCCTGCAGAAAATAATGCAGTGGGCAACATTTTAGCAGAAAATAATGCAGTGGGCAACATTTCAGCAGAAAGTAACGCAGTGGGCAACATTTCAGCAGAAAATAACGCAGTGTGCAACATTTCAGCAGAAAGTAATGCAGTGGGCAACATTTCAGCAGAAAGTAACGCAGTGGGCAACATTCCAGCAGAAAATAATGCAGTGGGCAACATTTTAGCAGAAAATAATGCAGGGGCAACATTTCAGCAGAAAGTAACGCAGTGGGCAACATTTCAGCAGAAAGTAACGCAGTGGGCAACATTTCAGCAGAAAAAAACGCAATGGGCAACATTTCAGCAGAAAATAACGCAGTGGGCAACATTTCAGCAGAAAATAACGCAGTGGGCAACATTTCAGCAGAAAATAACGCAATGGGCAACATTTCAGCAGAAAATAACGCAGTGGGCAACATTTCAGCAGAAAATAACGCAGTGGGCAACATTTCAGCAGAAAATAACGCAGTGGGCAACATTTCAGCAGAAAGTAACGCAGTGGGCAACATTTCAGCAGAAAATAACGCAGTGGGCAACTTTTTAGCAGAAAATAACGCAGTGGGCAACATTTCAGCAGAAAATAACGCAGTGTGCAACATTTCAGCAGAAAGTAACGCAGTGGGCAACATTTCTGCAGAAAGTAACGCAGTGGGCAACATTTCAGCAGAAAATAACGCAGTGGGCAACTTTTTAGCAGAAAATAATGCAGTGGGCAACATTTCAGCAGAAAATAACGCAGTGTGCAACATTTCAGCAGAAAGTAACGCAGTGGGCAACATTTCTGCAGAAAGTAACGCAGTGGGCAACATTTTAGCAGAAAGTAACGCAGTGGGCAACATTTCAGCAGAAAGTAACGCAGTGGGCAACATTTCAGCAGAAAATAATGCAGTGGGCAACATTTCAGCAGAAAATAACGCAGTGGGCAACATTTCAGCAGAAAGTAACGCAGTGGGCAACATTTCAGCAGAAAGTAACGCAGTGGACAACATTTCAGCAGAAAATAATGCAGTGGGCAACATTTCACCTGCAAAAAAAGGAATTTACTCACCTGACAGAAGTCTCCTCTCCCGGCCAGCCTCTGGCGCGCAGCTCCCCCGGAGATATTGCTCCTGCATATCTCTCACGCTGAATGCAATAGCAGGGCTACGGGAAGATGGAGCCCGAAGCCCTGTACTGGAGACACAAATAGTCTCCAGTACAGGGCTTCAGACGCCATCTTCCCGTAGCCCTGCTATGCTTGCCGGAAGACTATGCAGGCTGGAGCAGGGCTGCGGGCTATGAACTGGCGTGGCGTCTGATAGACTCCGCGGCCAGTTCATGCAATCGGATGGGACATAGCGCAGCAGCGATGGCGTGCCAGCAGATTCGGCTATGCATGCCGGGTCTGGCACGCGTGCCATAGGTTCGCCATCGCTGTGCTAGGGCTTATTTTCAGAGGGTGTCTTGTATTTCTATGAACCTTGCTAACCTGATAACCTTGCTGTGTGCTGGGATGAAAAGACTGGTGCCCGATCGCACTGCACCGGTGTGTACCCGCTTGCTGGCCACCTCTTGCGTTATATGGTACAGATCAGACACCCCTGTACACAACTGGTAAGCTTTCTGTGTCCCGGGATGACAGGACCAGTGCTTGACCGGCACTGCACCGCTGCACCACTAGGGCTTAATTTCAGGGTAGGGCTTATATTTCAAGCATGCCCTAAATAGCATCTAGGGCTTATTTTTACAGTAGGGCTTATTTGAGGGGGAGACAGGTTAGCATGCATTTACGACAATAAATATATATGTTATGGCCAGAACTTCGGGTTCTGGCCGGTCAAAACTAGAAGTGTCCGTCTCACTGCGGCTAATGTCAGAAATTAATGACATTACCAGATTCCCGGCGGCATGAATGAATTCGATTTTCCGGTGGCAATGTGAGAAATGAATTACATCCGGCAGAGTGAATTATATTACTGGATTACCGGCGGCATAAATGAATTAGATTTCCGTGCGGCAATGTGAGAAATGAAGCCGGCTCCTCGGCTCTGGCTCCTCCCGCTGCCCCCCTTCTAGGCCAAACATCCCAGTGATGTTTGGCCTAGGCTGTTAATTATGCAGAATTCTCCTCCCAGAGCACTTTGGAAGACCAGGGCCCATATGCAATTCACTTTTTCTCCTGAATTTTCTGCTAGGTGATATTTTAATTTTAATTAAATGCCTTTTAAACCACCAGCAAGCAAGAAAATAGTAAATATTCAGCACTTTGCAATTGAAAAAGAACTTTCAAAATTATTTAAAGATGAAAAATTATCTCCTAGGAGAAAAATCAGGAGAAAAAAGTAATTGCATATGGGGCCAGGTGTTTTTTCTGATGGATTCGGAACTCACAGCAAACAACCATTCTATTTTGATGCACCTGCAAGCAGTACAAATGTGGCCACCTGTGAGAAAATTTAAGAAAGTGAATTAGAGTGATGAAAGATTTAAAAATGGACAAACACTGACTAAATAACTTACAGTGTGATTTGGTAAAAAAAAATAAAAAAATAAGCAAATGTATTCACTGTATTCGGTAAAGTTGCTCTTTTAGAAAGGAATCATTGAGGCTATAAATATAATGGAGTAATGGTGTGCTGCAGCACTGAGGAATGTGTATATGCTGCAGCAAGATGGGTAAGACCTATATCTTGCAATCCATATCCCTAGCTGTAAATTACTAGCAAAATAGAGGATCTCAGATGGTTCTAAAGCATGGAATAAGGCACGCTACCATTACTGGGTGCCTTGCTGCAGCCGAGTCTACTGAATGTGTATAGTTCTATTGGTTGGCTTTAAAACAAAATGTAAATTAACATGAACATGATTAAAAGGAATCCGAAGTGCTTACATAAAGGCAACATTGGAAATTACCCAGGGCCCACCAGCTGTCTGCCAGCCCGGGCCCACCAACTTTATTGTGGTCCCTTGGTTCTGGAATCTGTGAAAGGAGCATTGTAACGATCATAAACTACACTGGGGAACTACAGGTACCATCATGTGATTAATATGTGGCATGTATGGCATTGTAGCTCATGTTCACATGAAAATGCTGGTAACTGTAGTTCTTCAGACAGCTTGTAAAGGTTCTCTAAAGGATTCTTTCAAAAGTTCCCTTCAGTGTTGGTGCTTGCTGCTGTGAATGAGTTTGCAAACCTGAATCTTCGTCGAGACTGGCAGGTACTTGTCTCTGATTGTGGGTTTGCCCATCATACCAATATCAATTCACTAAGCTTTATCAAACACTTTATCAACGCTTCATTATTTACGTCATGGGTAAAATCTAATTTTGAATTCACTAAGGTGTTATAGATTTATTGAACGTTTTATCGATAAAACATTCGATATATATATAACACCGTAGTGAATTCAAAATTAGATTTTAGCCATGAGGTAAATTATCAAACGTTCGATGAAGTGTTTGATAAAGCTTAGTGAATTGAGGCCATAGTATGTTAGCTGTTTCCACCTCCAGCCAGCACCTCTCTGCCCCTGGCTGGTATGCCAGTTTGTTACTCACCTCACAGTGGTGCAGGGCTGACGTCACCACCGAGGGCACATAAAAAGCTGGATGGGTGGACAGGATCGTGTGTAGCAGAGTCTCTGATTGGCTCATTTGCAGTCTTAGTGCTCCACCGACAGTGACGCCAGCCCAGACCAACTGTGAGGTGAGTGAAACACGGTCCCACCAGCCAGGGGAAGGGCAAAAAGGTGACAGCCAGAGAACTGAAGGCCACATGGAGATGACCACACCAACGCTGTAAAGTAGCTCACAAGTTTGCTGGTTGGCCAGAAAACTGCAACACAAGAAGTTTGCCCATCAGGTTCACCTGATAACGACCGCCTCTACTGAAAATATAGCGTGTGTACAGTAGGCCCCAAGGCTTTAGCCAGCGACCAGCCAGGCAGATTGATTCGGCCAACTGCTAGCTTAGAGCTTTGTTCTTGCCACTCCACCGCACCACTCCGCCGGCCCTCCTCAAAGTGACAGAACACATCGATATATTACAGCCTAGCTACATTTACTTTAATATTGGTCAGGCGCTGCAAAATATTGGCATTTGGGCACCCGCATTACTGATATATAGTGGGCACCCAAATGTCCTCTCCAACAACTAAATACCAATATTTTGTATTGGTGCCTATGGCGCCACCCAGCTAGACCACTTGCCACATGCACCCTTTTTTCCTATTTTTTGCTAACATGAACAGCCGGGGACTCACTGCACATAATGACATCATTGCGTCATCATGTGGGAACACATTGGGAACCTGAAGCTACTGAGATGCTAACTTCTCTAAGGGTATGAGAGGTAGTGATTTAGGCTCAGTAAGCCTGCTAGGAATCAGCTGTGAAGTCCTTCAACTTTCCAGGATGGGGTGAGGAATGGGGAGAAACATTGATGCTTTTGCAATTATATTCCTCCTCAGCTTGTCACATAAAGGAATAGGAGCAGCTCAGCAGCCAGTATAGTTGCTTTGAGTCATGTGAAGGGAAGTAGAAATCATTATGTAGCTTCAAGTGAAATGTGAAGTTGAAACCACATGCTTACATGCTGGTGGTCTGTGAATGTTTCAGCAGAATGGTGGGTAGTTTCATGTCAGTTCAGTGGCCCGGATTCACTACTTTACCAGGAGTCTTGATTTTAGCTGTGGCTTGGAGCACTACCACGCCATCCATTTCTCATACAGATTAATAAGAGCATCTCAGCAGCCAGTAATGGTGCTCTCGTTGGCATGTATGATGGCAGGGGACATGGAAGGCGGTGTAGTCAGAAATGATATATCGCATACTGGTTGACTATGAGGATTAAGAGTGAGTAGTTGCATACATTTAAAAGGTTACCTGTTAAAATGGTCACAAGATAGTAGAACATTGGTAATGCCACCAATATTTTACTATAACCTTCTCTAACAGAAACTCACACCAATTTCCCCAGTACCTACCCTTAACCCTAACCACCCCTACCTATGCCAAACACTAAGCTCCCCCTATTTACACCTAACACTAGTAACTTTGCTCTCGACGCTCAGCTATATTATTGCCGAGTGCCCACAGCTATAATATCAGGCTTGGTGTCCACTGCAGACAGATGCCGGCTACCAAACTAAACACCTGTGTCAGGAACCGGCCCGCCGCACGCCTGCGTATACGGTTCCCGACTGCGGGTTTGACCAGATTAAGCGGGGAACAGCCTTATTCAAGCTACAAACAAGGCTGGAACCCCTCAAACACTTCCTACTGCCACCACTAGCGTTGCTAGACACGTCCCCTCAGCTGTCGAGGGCTAAACACGCAATCTGCATTTTCGTATTTAGGTCAGCTTTGCGCTTAGGCCGGATACGAGAACGCCACGCACCCACACACACAGTACAGTTGTACAGTAACACAGCACAATCAGACAATGATTTGTAATGCAAGTTACACTGTCGTGCAGCAAAACCACTAACAGTCGTTCCAAACGATACCGTTAGACTTCCCACTCGGCTGTCGAGCGCAGAAGTGCCCCATACACACAATGCAATTACAATTTCATATGGTAATGTTGCTCAAACATACAATTAGGCACGGACTTATACACAGCTACACTGCAGTCTCCTCTAGGCTATGAGTGTTAGTTTAGTACGGCAGAAGTCAAGCTTATTAAATAATAATTTAATATTCCAGAAAAACATGGAAAAATGCAGAACAGAATATATACAAAAGATTCCAAAAAACAAAGTAAAAAAGTTACAAAATTAAGAGTTACAAAGATACACACAAAGCGATTTTGCTTACCAAAATAAACGAGGAAATAAACGTACCAGCGTATCGATCTGGCGTTGTTGCGGGGGGTACGCACTTCTGGTCAGGAACCAGGTTAGTTCTAGCCGTGTGAGCTACCTCCAAGAACTACGATTTGTGACAGCCCCAAGCTGGGATTATATAGTCCCCTGGATGGCCTGAGGCCACTCACATGTCCATATCCAGGAATAATTCAATTTCCTACATAACGCGCGTCATATCCTTTCCTGTCTCAGTTCTCAGATCATCAAAAAGGACTTCCCCCACGGCAGGTGACAATTGATTAACGCTTCCTCAACATTCCCGCAGGTAAAAAAGTCTATACATCACAAGATTGTAGTGAGGCTTTTCAACATTGCATCAGGCTGTGCTATGTAAATTACCGAGTTTCCTGATAGCCTATGAAGTTGGCAGATTCAATTAGTCCGATTGTCTTTTGGGACAATTGGGTGTCTCCATGTCAAAGAGTTCAGAACCTATGCAGACAACCCAATTAGCAGTTACCCACTCTCAGAGGAACTGCATACAGACTCAAAAGCCCTTCCTATTGTCCTATAGTACACACAGCTTTCCCCAAAGCCAGAATTGCTTGTAACAGGCATACAGAATTTACATGTACATACAGGCTCCCATTAACCATTTCCTGGAGCTAGGTGACACCTTCAAGAGCCAGCCTAGCTGTTAGCAGACTTAGTAGACAGAAAAATGAAAGAAATATGTTCCTGTATTCCTAACATCATCAGCACCCCAATATATCTCCACAACCTGCCCATCCCCAGTGCTTAGCTGTACTATAGCAACCAAACCATAGGCGCCAGAGTTGAACAGCGCTAGGCTAAACTATATCAATGCACTACCACTAGAGTTAGAGAAAAAACACCGCTAAATAACTGGAGATCCTCACACCACATAGCTGGTGCCCAAATTACATACTCGCCGCCGCTATAACCGCAAATCGCAATCGGACTGTGGTGGCGTCCAAATCAACAGGCGTACCTAAGGCCCATTTTACCTGAGTTTCGTGAGTAGTTTCCTGGATGTTGTATTCCTGTCAGCCATCTAGTGTAGCTGCTCTGTTAGGGCCGGTTCACATGGTCATCTGCCGGCTTGTCGGACAAATGCAGTTTTCAGTGGTTTTCCTCCCCTCAGAATGCAGCATTCGTGCAAACAACAGTAAACGGTAGCAAACTACAGTACAGGCGCTGCCTCCTCACGTGAAAGGACAGTACTTTAACCACTTTGTCCTCCTTGACGTATAAAAACGTCAAGGAGGACAGGCGCGCTCCCGCGGCCGATCGCGCGCGTGCACGCGCACTCCCGGCCGCGGAGACGGTAGCCACGGAATCAATTTATCGGGCTATGGAGCCCGATCATTGATTCCTCTCCCCCGCTGAAAAAGCGACAGCTTCTCTCGGAAGCTTCGCTCTTTCTGAAGCTGTGTCTCTCTAAGCGTACATTGTACGCTTAGAGTGACGTCATGTAAAAAAAATCGAGATTGCCATCTTGTGGCCAAAAAGTAAAACTACAAGAAAATCCTCAAAAACATTACAATACACTAATATTTCCCCAAATTAAACACTTTTATACCCCACCCTCCCAAAAATGCCCACATAAAATGTTTAATAAAAAAAAAACAAAAAAAAACCATTACTATAAAAAAAAAAAACAAATATTTACCTAAGGGTCTAAACTTTTTAAATATCTATGTAAAGATGAAATATTTCTCTCTATTTTTTTTTTATAAGCTTGTAAATAGTGATGTATGCAAAACGGAAAAAATGCTCTTTTATTTCCAAATAAAATATTGTCGCGATACATTGTGATAGGGACATAATTTAAATGGTGAAATAACCGTGACAAATGGGCAATAACAATACGTGGGTTTTAATTATGGAGGCATGTATTATTTTAAAACTATAATGGCCGAAAACTGACAAATAATGAATTTTTTCATTTTTTTTCTTATTCTTCCTGTTAAAATGCATTTACAGTAAAGTGGCTCTTCGCAAAATGTACCCCCCAAAGAAAGCCGAATTGGTGGCGGAAAAAACAAGATATAGATCAGTTCATTGTGATAAGTAGTGATAAAGTTATAGGCTAATGAATGGGAGGTGAACATTGCTCGGATGCATAAGCTGAAAACGACTGAGATGTTAAGTGGTTAATGACGAATGCCATGGCCGGTGAAAAAGGACCCACAATCGCCCCCGTGTGAAGCGGGCCTCACATTGCTCTGTCTGTAGTGTGTATTTTATGTGTGACTAGGATCTCTGCTGCGCCTTCTACCTATTACGCAGATCAGTAAATCATGTCAGCAGTTACAAGTAGTGCTCTTTCTGGTATGTGTGATGCCGGGGAGATGGAAGGCATTCTGTAGCTCCAAATCAGATTTTCAGCTCAGATGATATTATTGCATGCGGATTGCCTCTAAAGGCTTCTTTAGTAGGTCGGGTATTTTCCTGACTAGTTCTTTGCCTGTGAACCTTGACCTTCCCCTCCTCTGATACAGGGAACAATGCTTCAGATTAGGTGTTTTTGTGGCTACACTTGTTATAGGTATGAAGATCATGATGGCCACACTTGTTTTATGACCCTAGTGAGATGGATCCATGGCTGTGGAGGACACAAAGGGGAGTGAACATTGGGAGGGCACCATCAAAGTTTCACTAGGTTTGGGGCATGATTTGCCCCAATTGTTTATTATCAGCAATGGGAAGATATTGGGGTAAAAAATGTTTTAGGGATCCATCATTGCCCCTTTATTATTAAAAATATTGGTAGTCTCAGGGACAAGAATTGGGGGATGGCAATGAAACCTAGTCAGGGATTCTTTTACTTCCCATCTACAAGCATGATACAGTATCATTGATACCTGATACACACAAGGTCAGTGATGAAAGGTGTATACTCTTAAAACACCACTAGGTGTCACCCCTAAACCTAGGAAATCTTACAAGCTCCACATAATGCCTAGTACATAGCATACAATTTTCTGTTAGATTATTTTCTGTTAAAGAGAACCAGAGATGAAGCACCCTCTTGTATTTTACCTTATAAATCAGTGGGAACATGACAGTAAACACCTAATCTGCCCTTTGTTTCATTGTTCTCTGTGTAATCTGACTGTTATCACGTCTGATAAGAATCCCCAACTGAGATGTCAGGCTGCTCCGTCTAGCTTTGCTACAGAAAGATTATAGCTAAGTCTGTCTTCTGTGGTGTTATTTCAAGCCCAAGCCTGCCCCCTTGTGGCTTTGCTATAATGACTCAGCAATAATCATTCCCAGCAAAGCCAGATTTAATTGCTCAGTCTGGGATTCTTGTGACTGCTGTTAACAGACACTTTTAGCAGTGAGGAGGAAACAGAGAGCATGGTAAGTGTTTTCTCTAATGTTCTTACTGATATACATGGTAAAATACACAAGGGTGCTTCCTCTCTGGTTCCCTTTAAGTACTGATAGAAACTGGTCATTATCTCTGGTGCATTGTCTTCTGGTCATCTCCTGCTGAGTAGAATAATGCCTAATTGCTAGACAGATAGATGGTTAGATAGATAATTTCCAACATGTTGGAAATTATCTATCTGGCAGGTAAATTTAACTGAAAATTGTATGGTGTGTACCTAGCATAATGCTGGGCATACACGTCTCGTTTTGTCTTATCAATCGAGCCCCTGATGGCTCGATTGATAATTTCCAACAGGTCCGATTGCCCGTCGGATCGATTCCGCACTCGATATCGGCGGGCAGAACAATAGAAAAAACGAAGCGCTGATGAGAAAGTGCCCGCGGGGACAAGCAGGAATCGAACCACGCGCAGGCGCGGACGAGCGGTGACGCGCCGGCATCGAGCCGGTGGGTCGATACCGGCGCACTATCTAGCCGTGTATGCCTAGCATAATGCCTGATACACCCATGCAATTTCCCGTCAGATAGATTAGTTGATTCAGATATTTCCCACAGGTTTGATCTGATTTCCGATTGTTTTTTTTGATCGATTTTGTATAGAAGTGATTGGGAAATTGATCAGAAAAACGATCAGAAATCAGATTGGACCTGTCGTAAATAATCGATTCAACCCGTCTATCTGATGGGAAATTGCATGTTATGTACCAGGCACAAGCCATTCAAAAATAAACTGTTCCAATTTATAGTAAAGCTCCAGTTAAACTAAATAATGATTTCGCATTGCATTGTTAGTAGAATTCTACTCGGTCCATAACTGTTATTTTGGACACAAAGGGCTTGATTCACAAAGCCGTGCTAAACAGTTAGCACGTGAAGTGGTGCTCACGGACTTTTGCGCGCGCAAAAGTCCGCAAGCGGCACTTCACATGCTGTTTAGCACGGCTTTGTGAATCAAGTCTATAGACTGAAACATGCTTCCTTGCAATCCACTGTTTGAAGAACAAATCATGGGTCCCCTCTGCAAACCTGTTGGATGTTCAGGTGGTGGGTGCAGGGCACAGATGCTGCCGGCAGGTAACATTTGCATCCACCGCCCACTTGCACACCCAGCAGGTACACTGTTGTTCACAACAGAATGTCCTTCACCAATGTACCCTTGGATAATACATTGCATTTTACAGGAGTGCCGTGCATGCCTCTCTTCATGTGATATACAGACTGTCATTTCACAGTATTGAGCACACTTGCTGGAAGCAGGCCTTTTATATGAAACACATCGATCACAGGTAGTGCCGTTTTCTGCACTCTTTTGCTATTAAACCTTTGATGAGCGCCGCCAGCATACAGGCGAGGCACGCCACCACTTGGGGACTCACACTGCAGGGGGCCTCGCTCTGCTGCTGGTGGCGGGTGTGCGGCCACCAAGCGGAGCGGCAGGAGGCTGTGTGCAGCGCCGGGGGAGAGAGAAGTTTCCACTTACCTGCCTGGATTCTGCACAGCTTCTATGTACTTTCTGTCCCGCAGTGTTGCCAACTCGTCAGTAAGGAACGTAGCTATTGGCTGTCGTAGAAGTCGCTAGATGATCCTACCTGATCATGCACCTCCATTACTGTGCACCCATGCTATGCATTTGAGTGAACCTAACTTGCCTAATCTCCATGCTCCATCCAGTGACTGACTAAGCATTACCTTGTACTCATACTGTGCTGTGTGATCTGGTTTTCTTGTATTCCTGTATTGTCATATTGCTGTATTTCACCGTTAAAGCGAACACCAGGAGGCCGCAATAGCAGCATAGGGGGCGATATACAGGCTGGGAACGCGAACAATCACTCGCATTCCCATGCCTGTCGGCCGGTGACGGCGAAACCGGAAGTCGTCGCCGGCGGGTCCTGGGACATCGGAGCGGAGCTGCGAGGGCACCGATCGTCTGCTGGGGGCTGAGGGAAGCCCCAGGTGAGTTCATCTCATTTTTTTTAGGTGACTTAAGGTTCGCTTTAAATATTGTCTGTAACCTAAATTAATGTCCAGCGCTGCGTAATATGTTGGCGCTTTATAAATACAATAAATAATAACAATAAATAATAATAATCACGTAATTTGCATAATGCACGCTGCACACATGCAAGTTATTTGCAAATTCAGAGACCGAAAGTAAGAGACAATTCTGTCATATGGCTTTCATAAAGTTATGTGACACTTATTGGAAGCTTGAAATATGGTAAGAATGCGTATTTGTATCGGACAAACCCATTTGTAAGATTTCGACTTTTATCTCATAACATTGAGTTTATTCTTCTCCTGCTGGAACTGCAGCTGGGGGGGGGGGGGGGGGGGGGGAGGGGGCTCCTGCGAGAGGACGGGCCTGTCTGTGAGTGCTTTGGAAAGGGGGAGGGGCCGGCAGCGGCTGCTGCTGTGGCAAGTTAAGAAGTCAGTACAGACACATCAGAGTCTTCAAAAGTCTCCAGTAACACAAGAAAAAGTCGCCAGATTTGTCGCTAGTCGCTTTTTAAAAAAATTGTCGCTAGAGGGATTTGAAAAGTCGTTAAATATAGCGACAAAGTTGCTAAGTTGGCAACACTGCTGTCCCGACGTCTGTCGCGATGGTAACAGCACCCCCTGTGATGTCGTGACCGCATGTCATCACAGGGGGAGCTCTTACCGATGCGAGGCGCGCCAGGAGAGGTTGAGGATAGAAGCTGTGTGCAGGATCGACTGAGGCAGGTAAGTGTAAACTTCTCTCTCCCCCCGGCGCTGCACACAGCCTCCATTCTAACCTATACTGGGGGCATATTCCTATATAACCTATACTGGGGGCATATACCTTTCTAACCTATACTGGGGGAATATACCTATTTAACCTATACTGGGGACATATACCTATCTAACCTATACTGAAGGCATATACTTATCTAACCTATACTGGGGGGCATATACCCATCTAACCTATACTGGGGGCATATTCCTATATAACCTATACTCGGGGCATATTCCTATCTAACCTATACTTGGGGCATATACCTATCTAACCTATACTGGGGGCATATTCCTATATAACCTATACTCGGGGCATATTCCTATCTAACCTATACTGGGGGCATATACCTATCTAACCTATACTGGGGGAATATACCTATTTAACCTATACTGGGGACATATACCTATCTAACCTATACTGAAGGCATATACCTATCTAACCTATACTGGGGGCATATACCTATCTAACCTATACTGGGAGAACCTAATTATCTAACCTATACTGGGGGCATATACCCATCTAAACTATACTGGGGGCATATACTTATCTAACCTATACTGGGGGCACCTACCTACCTATCTAATCTATACTGGGAGCAACTATACTAGCTACCCTATACTGGGGGGGAACCTACCTATCTAACCTATACTGTGAGCAACTATGCTGGCTACCTATATTGGAGGCACCTACCTATCTATATAACCTATACAGGAGGCACCTACCAATCTAACCTATATGGGGGCACCTACCTATCTAACCTATACTGGAGCAAATATACTGGCTTCCTATATTAGAGGCACCTGCCCATCTAACCTATACGGGGGCACCTACCTATCTAACCTACTTGGGGGCACCTACCTATCTAACCTATACTGGGAGCAACTATATGGGCTACCAGGGGCGTAACTAGGAATCGCCAGGCCCCCCTGCAGAAATTCTGAGCAGGAACCCCCCCCCCCTATTGTTATGCCCATGTGGGCTACCTATACTGGGGGTACCTTTACCTGTCATCACCTTGGGGGCGCATTTTACGCCCTCACCCTGGGTGCAATTTAGCCTAGAAACTGCTAGTATTTGGCTCCACTCACATTATGTTTTGACCACGCTTTGTTTTGACCATTTTTCGCCCATTTTTCGCCGCGGCGCGCTTTTTCTTTCATGGATGGGGGCCTCAAGTTATGGACTGCTTGGGGCCACCAAAACCTTAGCTGCTACCTCAATGTTCTCATCTTTTCCCTTGGTGGTCCTTGCAGCCTGGAGGCCCATCTTATAATGGCCATTAAACAAGTGTGGACATCATAATTGTCACACCCATAGCCTCAAAAACACCCGATCTGAAGAATTGACCCCTTTCTGGGAGGTAGTGAAGTAGTAGTTGGGGCCCCCTCTGTTACGGCTCTGGGCTTAGTGGATGGGTGGTGTAGTGGAAAGTACTATTGACTGGCACCGCTGGGTTCCTGGTTTGAATCAGGGACTACCGGCATGCAGTTTGTATGTTCTCCCCTTGTCTGCATGGGTTTCCTCCCAAAAACATACAGATAAGTTAATTGGCTCCCCCCCTAAAATTGACCCTAGACTATGATAGATATATGAATGTGATAGAGGTTAGATTGTGAGCCCCTCTGAGTATATAGTCTTGTCACTGAGTGACAGTGACAAGACTATATACTCAGTGAAAGTACTGGGAAGATGTTTTCATCATATAAATAGCACACCTGAAGTGAGAAGGATATAAAGGCCAACATATTTATTTCCTTTTAAACAATGCTAATTACCCGACTGCTTGTTCCGCTGATCTTCTGCCCCTAATACTCACAGCCACAAACCCTGAACAAGCATGCAGATCAGATGATTCTGACTGAAGTCTGACTGGATTAGCCCCATGCTTGTTTCAGGTGTGTGATTGAAACACTACTGAGGCAAGAAAGGTCAGCAGGGCTGCCAGGCAACTGGTATTGTTTAAAGGGAGATAAACATGGTAGCTGCCATGTCCCTCTCACTTCCGTTTTCCTTGCAATTTCCATTCTAGCCTCTGTATTTCCCTTTGCAGTGAGCGCTTGATTTACTGCTTCCAGACCGCGCTAATTGAAATCTACACCCTGTTTGGGACCTGTTATCCCTGCCAGGTCATAGATTTGCAGCCCACTCCCCCTGCTGTGGGTATGGCAGCAGAGCTCAGTTAGCCGGTCAGGAGCCAATGACCCAGTGATCACTAGAGATGTCGCGAACCTCCGATTTTCGGTTCGCGAACCGGGTTCGCGAACTTCCGCAGAAGGTTCGGTTCGCGGAAAAATTCGCGAACCGCAATAGACTTCAATGGGGAGGCGAACTTTGAAAAATAGAAAAAATTATGCTGGCCACAAAAGTGATGGAAAAGATGTTTCAAGGGGTCTAACACCTGGAGGGGGGCATGGCGGAGTGGGATACATGACAAAAGTCCCGGTGAAAAATCTGGATGTGGCGCAAAGCAGCGTTTTAAGGGCAGAAATCACATTGAATGCTAAATTGGAGGCATAAAGTGCTTTACAACATCTTGCATGTGTATACATCAAACAGGGAGTGTAATTAGAGTACTGCTTCACACTGACACACCAAACTCACTGTGTAACGCACCGCAAACAGCTGTTTGTGTAGTGACGGCCATGCTGGACTACTGCGCAACATGGCGTGATTGCTCTTCCTCACTCAGTGATGTCAGGTAATGTGTGACTTCCTTCTCAACTTTCCATGGCATTGTTAAAAAGCTTACGTTTTGTTTTTAATTTACATTTTCTACTTGCTGTGTACTTGTTCAGTACCGCTACAATGAGAATCCTGTGGAGGCGGGCAAGTCTGCCATTGTGACCCCGGGTAATGGCCGGGGAATGAGAGGTTTGAATCCGGTGTGGAGCCTAAGCAACGGCTACCACTACACATCCAAGGAGGGCAGCGGGCAGGCATGCACGCCCGCCCGCCCCGAGGTAGTGACCAAAAATAACAATACAGGAGGAGGACTTTCGAGGCCCTGCTGTGTATTTGAAATGAATGTACTTTAAATCCTTTAACGAGAACCAGTTATGGCGGGCAAAGATGACACCACATTCCTTTCACGAGAATCATATGGAGGCGGGCAAGTCTGTCATTTGTGACCCCGGGTAATGGCCGGGAAATGAGGGATGGAATCCGGTGTGGAGCCTGAGAAACGGCTACCACTACACATCTAAGGAGGGCAGCAGGTAGGCATGCACGCCCGCCCCGAGGTAGTGATCAAAAATAACAATACAGGAGGCGGACTTTCGAGGCCCTGCTGTGTATTTGAAATGAATTAACTTTAAATCCTTTAACGGGAATCCGTTATGGAGGGCAAGTCTGCCATTGTCGCCGCGGGGAATGAAGGTTGGATTGCGGCCCGAAGTGGGAGCCTGCTGAGACCCATGCTGTAGCTGCCCTGACCGTGCTTTGCAGACCAGGCATCTGTGGTCAGATGGACCCTTGAGCCAGCGGAAGACAAACCAAGTCGAAAGCATTTGCCAAGAATGTTTTACAGAGGGCAAGTTTTTTTGCCCTTTTTTTAAATTTTTTGAAAATGATAGATGGTTGTATTTTTAAATTGTTTTAAAGTTTAGATGGTTGTATTTTTAAATTGTTTTAAAGTTTAGATGGTTGTATTTTTAAATTGTTTAAAAGTGTATCCATTCTTCCTCCCCCCCAGCCACGAACAATACCATGGGAACGTGGAGCAGCAGAAGCCCCCTGTGACGGCTGCCACGGTTGTTCTCCGCTGCTTGTCTTTTGAGGGGTGCTTCTTTTCCTCAGGTGTTCTTGCCATAGCTGTTTATGCCTTCTCTCCAGGTGCCTTCGTAAAGAACTTGTCCCTACGTGACAGTTGGCCTTTCCACGGCTCAATTTTTGCTGGCAGAGACAACAGATGGCTTTGCTCCGATCTGAGACACACACGTGAAAAAATTTCCAAACCGCTGAGGCCCCCTGAGGTGATGGCGCTACGGTGGCATCAGCAGCAGCTGACATTGAAGGGCATGTGTGCTCCCTGGCCATAGCTGGCGATACATGGCACCGGACACTGCCCCCAGCTGTTTCTGAGGACGAGCTCCCTCTGCTTCTATCATGGAGTCGTCTCCTCCTACTCCTCTCTGACTCCTCCTCTGAACTGTCCCCCTGGTCATCTCCTCTACCGGGAACATATGTGCTATCCGTATAATCGTCATCATAATCCTCCTGGCCAGCTGCGCTTTCCTCAGACACCTCCTCAAGTGCACCAACTTCAGGTGGTCCACCATCATCCCCATCCACACACGTTACGTCCATACTATCGCCACCTAACTCAGACGTATGAGGTGGTGTACCTGCGCCTTCTTGTTGTTGTTGCAGTAGTGGCTGGGAATCAGTGATTTCACCACCACCACCAAATAACTCCTGCGAAGTGTCAAATGCAGCGGATGTGGTGCTTGTTGTAGCGCTGGTGGCTGCGGGAGATGAGGTGTTCTGTGTTAAATACTCAATCACCTCCTCACGATTTTGGGAAGTGATGGCACGTGCCTTCTTCTGAGCACTGTATTTTGGGGCAGGTCCGCATGAAATCACAGCAACACCACCTCGCACAGCCACAGACCTGCCGGTGCCTGGTGGCCTTCCTCTGGGTCTGCCTCCACCTCTTCCTGTACCTGGTTTGTCCATTTTGTCCATCTCGGGGGTATGCTAGCTATATGCAGTGAGGTGGGTTCTCACTCAACACAACAGGTAGTTAGATGCAGTGAGGTGGCCAGGTGGGTTCACACTCAACACAACAGGTAGTTAGATGCAGTGAGCTGGGTTCACTAAACAGTAAAGGTACTTAAGATGCAGTGAGGTGGGTTCTCACTCAACACAACAGGTAGTTAGATGCAGTGAGGTGGCCAGGTGGGCTCACACTCAACACAACAGGTAATTAGATGCAGTGAGCTGGGTTCACTCAACACAAGGCTAGGAATATGCAGTGATGAGGTGGGTTAAGTAAACACAACAGGTACTGGGTAGTTAGATGCAGTGAGCTGGGTTCACTCAACAGTAAAGGTACTTAAGATGCAGTGAGGTGGGTTCACTCAACACAAGGCTAGGTATATGCAGTGATGAGGTGGGTTAAGTAAACACAACAGGTACTGGGTAGTTAGATGCAGTGAGCTGGGTTCACTGAACAGTATACAGTAAAGGTACTTAAAATGCAGTGAGGTGGGTTCTCACTCAACACAACAGGTAGTTAGACTTAGATGCAGTGAGCTGGGTTCACTCAACACAACGCTAGGTATATGCAGTGATGAGGTGGGTTAAGTAAACACAACAGGTACTGGGGTATATGCAGTACTGGGTAGTACAATGTGCAGCTCCCTGTCACACACACAGGCAGTCAGTCACTGAATGTGCTGGGCTGCTGGCAGTGGCACACACACTATCAATTAGCAAGGCTGTGCATGCAACAAAAGTGTCAGAAAAAAAAAAATGTACAGGTTGAGCTCTGAAAAGAGCTGTTGCTGGGTGCTTTAAAAGCAATATTAATCAGTCAGGAACAAGCAAAGCAGCCTAGAACCTAACTAATTTGTCCCTAAGAGAAAAAGTCTGCAGCAGCTGTCCCTTTCCTCTCTCTAGCAGGCACACGAGTGACTGTAATGGCCGCCGGAGGCTGCCTTATATAAGGGGGGGTGGGGCTCCAGGGCTTACTGTAGCCTGAATGGCTACAATGTGCCTGCTGACTGTGATGCAGAGGGTCAAAGTTGACCCTCATAGTGCATTATGGGGCGAATCGAACTTCCGGAAAAGTTCGCCTGGCGCAGGCGAACGCGAACCCCCAATGTTCGCCTGGAACCATTCGCCGGCGAACCGTTCGGTACACCTCTAGTGATCACTGTGAGCCAATCTCATTGGCTCACATTGGTCACAGACCCGGCTCACAGTGCTCTGCTGTCATAGTGATGGCAGAGTGAGTGAGGTTTAGCAACGGGAGAGCGGCATGATCGGCAGTAGTGTCGGGTTCATGCGGCGTGACGTCGGGAAGCCCTGTTTTTTTGTATCAGCAGTCTCTGGTCCTTAACCACTTCACAACTGAGGGGTTTTACCCCTTGAGCACCAGAGCAATTTTCACCTTTCAGCGCTCCTTCCATTCATTATAACTTTATCATTACTTATCACAATGAAATGAACTATATCTTGTTCTTTTCGCCACCAATTAGGCTTTCTTTAGGTGGGACATTATGCCAAGAATTATTTTATTCTAAATGTGTTTTAATGGGAAAATAGGATAAAATGTGGGAAAAAATTATTTTTCAGTTTTCGGCCTTTATAGTTTAAATAATGCATGCTACTGTAATTAATCCCATGAAATGTATTTGCCATTTTGTCCCGGTTATAAAACCGTTTAAATTATGTCCCTATCACAATGTTTGGCGCCAATATTTTATTTGGAAATAAAGGTGCATTTTTTTCAGTTTTGCGTCCATCCCTAATTACAAGCCCATAGTTTATAAAGTAACAGTGTTATACCCTCTTGACATAAATATTTAAAAAGTTCAGTCCCTAAGGTAACTATTTATGTATTTTTTTTTTTTAATTGTAATTTTTTTTTTAATTACAAAAAAGAAAAAATTGGGGAGTGTAGGAGGTAATGAGTTAATTTTTAGTGTAAAAGTAATGTATTTGTATATGAAAAATGCTTTGGGGTGTAGTTTTACTATTTGGCCACAGTGAGTTTTTGTTTATGCGATCTGCAAGCGTACAGGAAGTACGCTTGCAGGAAGAGTTAGGAGGCTGGGACACTGTTTTTTTTCTCACAATGATCGATGCTTCTCGTAGAAGCAGCTGATCATTGCGGGGGGCAGAGATCAACGAACGGGAAAGATCGCCATATAAACATTGATTTCAATCGCCCAAATGTATCCCCCCAAAATTTGAAGTTGGAGCCACCACTGAACTTACCTCTACCCTCAAGGCAAAGTTAGGGATATATGAGAGAGGACACACACAAATGAATTTCATGCCTAGGGCCCAAGGGAATGTCCTGCGAAAGGGGACCTGCCGGGGTCTCTTGAAGTCCTGCAGTGAGCCCCCCGAACTTTAGTGATGATACGCCGTAGCGTGTCCTCGTCCGCCCAGTAAATCTGGCCCCCCTCCCACAGCCGCCCATCCAGAACAAATGCTCCAGCCCCCTTCCTGGCTCCCATGCTAACTGTCGCAAGTGGAGCAAATAGATGGGTCACTAAGTCACTCATTTGTCCATGATCCATCGCCGCATCACCCTGCTCTGCCCTTTAGCATCCTGTTTCCATGGTCACAGCCGGCGTCTCTCTCATGACATAAGTGGCACCGGCAGTGACCATGGAAACCGGACGCTATGCGGCAGAGCAGGGAGGTGTGGTGCTGGATCATGGACAGGTGAGTGACTCAGTGACTAATCCATAATAGACTTTAACTTTATCCTGTAGAGCAGGGGTCCCCAACCACCGGGCTGCGGCCCACTGCCGGTCCGTTGGCAGTTTTCCACCGGGCCGCGGTGGGTCTGCCATCTCGCCCCTCTCCCCCCTCCTGTTACCTTATGAGCGGGCGGCCGCTTGTTCTCTTATATTCCCCCGTAGCCGATCTCCTCTTAGCAGCATCTCGTATTACAGCTACGCGTATTGCGGCTGCTGTAAGGAAGGGAAGGAAACGGGGCAGCGGTTCCCATGGTAACGGCAATGCATATCGTCGCTACAGGAAGCCGCTGCCCCGCTTCCTTCACTTCCTTACAGCAGCCGCAATACGCGCAGCTGTAATACGAGGTGCTGCTAAGAGGAGAGCGGTTATGGGGGAATATAAGAGAACAAGCGGCCGCCCGCTCATAAGTTAACTGGAGTGGCGGCCGCGCGGGGGGGAGGGGGGGACGGTTTGGGGGGTGTAGCTATACTGGCCACTTTACTAGCTATACTGGGGCACTACCTACCCATACTGGGACTATACTAGCTATACTGGGCACTATACTAGCTATACTGTGCACTTTACTAGCTATACTGGGGCACTACCTACCCATACTGGGACTATACCAGCTATACTGGGCACTATACTAGCTATACTGGGGCACTACCTACCCATACTGGGACTATACTAGCTATACTGGTCACTATACTAGCTATACTGGGACACTATCCTAGCTATACTGGGGCACTATGCTAGCTATACTGGGGCACTATACTAGCTATGCTGGGGTAACTATACTAGCCATACTGGGGCAACTAAACTCCTTATACTGGGGCAACTATGCTAACTATGCTGCCGCACCCCAGCCCCCCCCCCCAGTAACCCGCTGCGCACAACACTGTCCACTAGGTTGCGCACCTCTACCTCCACCCCCCCCCCCCCCCTCCCGGATGAAAATTTGGTCAGAAAGAGGTCCCCAGGCCGGCAAAGGTTGGGGACCCCTGCTAGAGTGTTATTTGCCAAATGTATTCTGCAGTTGTACTAACCAACTGTGTTTTGAATGTCACATATGCAATACAAATAGACAGTCCGAATCACAAGTGTCTGAGGAATTCAGTTTATCTGTGGATGTACAAAAAATAAATTTGAAGGCACACAGCAGCCTCAGCACTGACAGCGCTATAGCCAAATTACTATACTGTATGAATTAATAGAGGTTTTCTGTAATACTTGTGTACAAAACTTACACAATTGCAGAAATAAGTCATTTCTGTTTATAGTGCCTGGAGAACAAATATCTTTATCATCTTCCTGATTCATCTACACTTTCAGGCATCTTTTCTGGTTACAGCAGTGGTATTGGTGGCAGTACATTATAGTTTTTATGCCTCCATCGCTGCTTTTTTACCACCTGAGGCACATTTTGTAGAGACTGTCCATTTTTGCAGGATACATAGCTCAATGTCCCTCCGAGTAGACTCATGTTATGGGCCAGCTCATCTTCTGGCACTCATGGCCTTCTTTGCACGTTCTCCATATGTCTGCTGCATGAAAACGCTCAGTATGTATTCTGATACAAGCAGGCAGAGTAATGGCACTACATGTAAGACAGGATGTCCTACAATACTGTTGGGCAGGAACTTCATCAACACATTTGTTAATATCTGGAGTAGGAATTGAGTCTCTTTCTAGAGCAGGTTTAGTTCATGGCAGTGCTTTGGAATTTGTCTGTAGACACAAAGTAAGTCCTCAGCTCTCCCTTTCCTTTAACATTGATTAGTCCTCGGCACTCACAGGAATATCCTAATCCTTCCAAAATATGACAAGTCTCTTCTGTTACCTGAAAAGAGAGAGAATAAGACGTAACAATGACACTGCTGCTGCATTTCAGTGGTTTACATTCACATTCAAGCTGTAAACATTTGCACACGATTACATTTTCATAAACTCTGAATTATCTGCATCTCATTGACCATCCCTACCTACAGCTGTAGAATCGACTATTAATTCTTTAATGTTCATTATTGTACTAGTGCATGGGGATAATATGAGATTATTCATTACAACAGGGATGTTGAACTCCAGTCCTCTAGGGCTGACGGAGCAGTCCTTTTCAGCGCAGGAAGAGTTGGGGCGAAGCCGGCGCCACCATAGACTATAATAGGAATTACATCTATAGCGGCGCTCAATGAGCAACGTCGGCGCCGTCAAAAGAAGGAGCTGAAGTTGCTTTTAAACCACAATAATTTGGCCTCCAGCAATTGCTGGAAGCCGAATTATATAATTCCCCACCATCCATGGTGGCCTGGAGGGGGAATAGTAATTAACACGGCCAGGACTTGTGCAGCAGCAGGATCAGCCATATACCATCTGTATCCTGCGCCCAAGTCTTCCCGCTCTGATTTCAAATGTTTGCAGGCAGTGGCGGTGTCACGCTGGGGCGTACCCAGGCTTCAGCTGTAAACTAATCAGCCCCCCCATGGCTGCGGGACGCGGCTGCCACAAGTTCAGAAAGGAAGGAGGAGGACTGGAACTGGAGGAGGGCTGGCCTGGCTGTCAGATCAGTCACGTGACATAACCCCACCTCAGGTAATAGAGTCAGAGACACGGGCAGCCACGCAGGCAGAGAGCATCCAACAAGGGAACGTTCCTGCCTGGCGTTTAAACAACGTCCGTCACGTGACACGCATGCAGCCAGTATGTAGCGCGCCTGGACCGCACGCCCACCCAGCTTCAGAGAGGCTTGCCGCTCCGACGGCCGTTGTGTCAGCAGGCTGGCAGCAGCAAAGTGGGGACTGGGGACTCTGCAGCCACCACCAGACCACCAGAGACTGTGTCACTCTGGACAGCACCCAAGTGTCCGAGGGCAGCCAGCCACAGACATAGACAGCTCAGCAGGCAGCAGCAGGAGGACGAGGACTCAAGGTGGGTGGGGTGGGCAGTCAAGCCAACTTGAATGATTTTTTTTTTTACATGTGATGAGATGCTGGCACCAGCCAGGCCTGAGCTGCCCTGGGGCCCCCAGCCCACCACCAGCCAGGCCTGAGCTGCCCTGGGGCCCCCAGCCCACCACCACCAGCCAGGCCTGAGCTGCCCTGGGGCCCCCAGCCCACCACCACCAGCCAGGCCTGAGCTGCCCTGGGGCCCCCAGCCCACCACCACCAGCCAGGCCTGAGCTGCCCTGGGGCCCCCAGCCCACCACCACCAGCAGGGCCTGAGCTGCCCTGGGGCCCCCAACCCACCACCACCAGCCAGGCCGGAGTCCTTCCGCCCAGCCCACCACCACCAGCCAGGCCTGAGCTGCCCTGGGGCCCCCAGCCCACCACCACCAGCCAGGCCTGAGCTGCCCTGGGGCCCCCAGCCCACCACCACCAGCCAGGCCTGAGCTGCCCTGGGGCCCCCAGCCCACCACCACCATCAGGGCCTGAGCTGCCCTAGGGCCCTCAACCCACCACCACCAGGCAGGCCGGAGTCCTTCCGCCCAGCCCACCACCACCAGCAAGGCCTGAGCTGCCCTGGGGCCCCCAGCCCACCACCACCAGCCAGGCCCGAGCTGCCCTTGGGCCCCCAGCCCACCACCACCAGCAGGGCCTGAGCTGCCCTTGGGCCCCCAGCCCACCACCACCAGCAGGGCCCGAGTCCTTCCGCCCAGCCCACCACCACCACCACCAGCAGGGCCTGAGCTGCCCTGGGGCCCCCAGCCCACCACCACCAGCATGGCCTGAGTCCTTCCTTCCGCCCAGCCCACCACCACCACCACCAGCGAGGCCTGAGCTGCCCTGGGGCCCCCAGCCCATCACCAACAGCTGGGCCTGAGCTGCCCTGGGGCCCCCAGCCCACCAGCAACAGCCAGGCCTGAGTCCTTCCGCCCAGCCCACCCTGTCTCTTATGTGCATTTACTGGTGAAACGCTGTCTGTTATTATATGCATTTACTGGGGAAACGCTGTCTGTCATTATGTGCATTACTGGTGAAACACTGTCTCTCATTACATGCATTTACTGGTGAAAGGCTGTCTCTTATGTGCATTTAGAGGTGAAACGCTGTCTCTCATTACGTGCATTTACTGGGGAAAACGCTGTCTGTCATTATGTGCATTTACTGGGGAAACGATGTCTCTCATTACGTGCATTTACTGGGGAAACGCTGTCTGTCATTACGTGCATTTACTGGTGAAATGCTGTCTCTTATGTGCATTTAGTGGTGAAACGCGCTGTCTCTCATTACGTGCATTTACTTGTGAAACGCTGTCTCTCATTAAGTGCATTTACTGGGAAACGCTGTCTCTCATTACGTGCATTTACTGGGGAAACTCTGTCTCTCATTACGTGCATTTACTGGGGAAACGCTGTCTGTCATTATGTGCATTTACTTTTTTTATGTAACTACATTAGCTGGTACAACTACATTACAGTTAGCCCCGCCCACACGACATCATGACCACGCCCATTTTTGCACGCCGCAAATTTCCCCCGTGAGCCCCGTCGGCCAGCCATTGTGCCCCTTTTGAGCCCCCCAAAAATCTGAAGCTGGAGCCACCGCTGTATGCAGGGCTGAGGTCCTCACACATTTTTGGCATGGCTCAAATTAATTGATGGGTGTAATACACGGGGCAGCTGCGGCGAACAGCACCACCGCCGCAGCTGCCTCCATGCGGCTATCCATCCGTCCGGCGTCTAGGACGCCGAAGACGGAACGTTCAATCGTGCAGGGGGTCGCCGTCTCGCACGGGCGCGCGCACAGACGGGACCTTTATGAGGGAAGGAAGCCCGTCAGCTGACCTGCTGGTCGGCTGACGTCAGAGGAGTCCCACGGCACCCAGGATTGGCTGATGGTAGGGGGCGTGCCAGTGGGGTCTCCTCTGCTTCTTAAGCCTCCGGGCTTCATTCACACGCTGTCTGTTGTCGTAAATACTTGCGTGTTAGCGCTCAGACCTTAGACTAGATCCCAGGTGTTGATGCTAAGGATTTCACACCTAGTCTAGGATATTGCTACTTTGTTACTGTTTATTTGTTAGGCTAGTTCCGAGGTGTTGATGCCAAGGACTTCACATCTAGACTAGGATATTGCTTATTATATTGATCTCCTATGTATGACTCTTAGCTATTACTCTGACCCTGATCCTGTTTTCTGATCCTGTACTTTTGCCTATCTGCCTCCTCGTTGCTGAACCTCTGCCTGATTACCGTTTACTCTCCCGCCTCACGATTCTGTACCGATACTTACCTCTCTGTTGCCGTACCTTGCCTGCCTGACCACTCTACTCACCGGTGGGTCCTCGCCACTGGTGAGGTGTGAGCTCCACCAGCTCCTCTGGTGAAGCGGATCTGCTAGGCTGCAGTACAGCCTTAATCACCCGCTCCTCGGGTGTTCACTTGGCTGCAGTACATTCTGAATCACCCGCTCCTCGGGAGATTCATCCTCTTCAGTATTGTTTCTCCAGCTTGCTGGAGCTTGTACCTTAGTGCACAGTCAGTGTACTGATATACCTCACCAGCCCCTCTGGTGAGGTCTCATTAAACTATTAAAGTTACGGTTGCACCATATCACTACACAATCAGCTCCTTGTCTGCTATACTGGTATTATTGGTGATTCTGTAGATCATACATAATCAGGTATAGCGTCTGCATTATTGGTGATTCTGCAGATCACCACATAATCGGACATCTGAGCTACGACACAAGACCGTTACAATGGGACTGAATCAGAAAAGGTGGGGTTCATCAAGTAGAACTCCATTTCTCACACCATCCTAAACACAGGCATAGATATGGCTGTCGAGGAGTTCAACACCTTTGCATTAGAAAATTTAAACTAGAAAGAAAGTGGTCCTTGCAACAGGACAATGATCCTAAACATCCAGTAAATCCACCAAGGAATGGCTATGAAAAGGGAATGCTCGGCTTTGGAATTGCCAAGTGAAAGAAAAGAGCTAAATCCGAACAAGATGCTCTGGGTTGATCAGATATTGGCTGTGCATGCAAGAAAGACCTCAAACATCTCACAGGTGAAAAGTGTAGTGAGGAGAAACCCTTCCAATCAATTCCAGAGACCAATATGCAGATAAATGAAATGTCTTATTGAAGTTGTTTTTAGCTAAGGGTTTACTTTTCACAACTGATCATTAAAAGATATGACAAAAGCAAGCACAATCGTGTGTCTCTTCTAAAAAAGATGAAGCACAGCAGTTTGGGAGCTTACAAAAGGCAGTTATCTAAGAGCCTTTGGCCATTTGGCACACAAGGGAAACGATATTCCATCAAAGCATCATTGTTTTGTTTTGGTTTTGTTTTTTACTGTTACTGCTTTATTAACTGCTGCTGGACCTTGGTAATTGAAATCTATTCCCTGTTTGGGACTGTTATCCCTTCCAGGGCATAGATTTCAATTGACACCCTGCATGGACCTGCCGCTACCACCGATCGCGCCGCTCCCCTGCCGCTGTAACCCACTCGCTCTGCCGTCACTATGAGATCACAGGGTCAGGAGTCAATGAAATCAACTCAAGTGGTAAAGCAAAGAATAAACATACGGCTAATGCTTCTAGATATACATACAGCTCTTTAGCATATCAAATGAACAGTGGATATCATGTCACAAGACTGAGCAGTAAAACATCTCTGCATACAATTTCACACAAAATAAAGTAACATCAACTTCAGGTCAGACCTATCATTAGCAGTAGATAGAACAACCTCATTTAGCAGTTTTTACATTATCTGTAGGACTATAACTATAGGTCTCAAAGTTTCTATGAACTCCTGTCCACACCTGTGCATCTCCCTCAGAGTGTGGATGATAAACAGTATAAAGGAAAAAAAATGAAGTAGCGAGATAAATAAGAGAGCCCATGATAGGTATCAGAATCTTCTAAATCCTCTCACACCGACCATGTGAGTATTTAAAGGGGAACTGAAGAGAGAGGTATATGGAGGCTGCCATGTTTATTTCCTTTTAAGCACCAGTTGCCTGGCAGCCCTGCTGATCCTCTGCCTCTAATACTATTAGCCATAGCCCCTGAACAAGCATGCAGCAGATCAGGTGTTTCAGACTTTAAAGTCAGATCTGACAAGAATAGCTGCATGCTTGTTTCTGGTGTTATTCAGATACTACTGCAGAGAAATAGACCAGCAGGGCTGCCAGGCAACTGGTATTGATTAAAAGGAAATAAATATGGCAGCCTCCGTATACCTCTTACTTCAGTTCCCCTTTAACGGTCTAGGCAATCCTAAGCAGATACTGTAGAACCAATTCCTCCAGGTCAGCAATAAGGTCAATCCTACAAAACCATTCCAGTGTCGATGGAGGATCAGGTGATTACTGATGCACAGGGATAAGAGCCCTTGCAGCATTAATCATGTGTAATATAAGAGACCCCTTATACAGTTTCATGGAGGAAGCATGCAGCAGAAACCTACCCAGACTAAGCGGCACCTTTTCCTTGGAGATCTGTTCGATGAATCTCTGGATCTGTCTCCAAAATTGTTGAATGTTCAGACAGTCCCAAAAAATATGCAAAAAAGAGCCTCCCGTACTTCCACACCTCCAACATTGATTTGAAACTAAGGGGAAACATATTGTGGATAACTCACAGGGTTTTATACCAATGTGATAGGATTTATACCCCAACTCTTTAGTATTAGTATTCAGAGAGCCCTTGTGGTTAAGGAGGAGAACCTTCTGCCACCGTTCCCCCTCAAATGTCTGTCCCAGGTCTCAGTCCCATTTCTCTTCTGAAACCTAGTAGTACCCTGCCAATTAGCAAGAATAAGCATACGATATATCAGGGGTATTAGATGCCTAGGGCCTGAACTCAGTGCTAAGTTCTCAAAATTAATCAGAGGTTTAGTTCAGTTGTTTGCCATTGCTTGGAAGAAGTGTCGCACTTGCATGTACACACCAAAGTGCACGGGCGTCACGAGAGCGCACATGCACACACATTTATACCCTTCAGCCCATGGTATAAAGTGGTTAATAAATAAGGTAGTAGAGCCCCTGTAGTGTGTCCCCGTTTTCCAATGTCCCAGTAATGGGCCCCTGTTTTCTTGTGACACTAAAATATGTACATATACCATAAGAAGTGTAAACATTTCCAGTTATAAAAAGAGACACCCTTGTTCCCTTTTCTAAAGCCCCAATATTTCCCATATAACAATGGATCCACTATGCCTCCTCATTCCCATTAGGTCCACTCTATCTAATAAGTGCCTCTGCTTTTCCCCCCTCCCATATAGCAAGTGTTCATATGCCCCCACATAACTTGCTTCCCCATTATTTTTTCCCATTTAACAAGTCACTCTATTGTATGCCCTTGTGTACCAAGTGCTACTATGATTAGTATTCTCAGTATTAAGTGCACCACATTATAAGTCCCAATGGCATAAGAAGTAGTGTTGTCAGGGAAGCTGGAACAGGTAGCTTCTGCTCTGCTGTTTGAAATATGAGGGGAGGATGCAGTGCAGTGACTATTGAGGTGCAGTGGCTATTGTAACAGGGCACTAACAGGCTGTTGAGCAAGGAAGTGGTGCTTAACTGACTATAATCAGAAGCAGCCCTGGAAGGCAGACCTCTCCCTAGAAAACACAGACACCCCTCTCCCCAGCAGAGTCCCACCAGCCTAGGCTGCCTTTGACAATGATGCTGTAATGTTTTGTGGTGTGGGGCAAGAGTGGGCCATGACTGGGAAGCGCTGACTTTTCTTTATATTATAGAGAATACTAGTTATAGAGAATACTAGGTTATTTGACCTAACAGTTTGCTATAATAGGGATGTGCGTTCCCAGGGCCGGCCTTAGGTTTCACGGCGCCCTGAGCGAAACCTGATTTTGGTGCCCCCCCATTCATCCTCTTCACGCGCGCACACACACACACACGTAGGCAGATCCCCCCTTTATTATATAAAGGCAGATAACCCCCTTTAGTGTATGTATAGGCTAGGCTTGCAGATCCTCTTTTAGTGTATATAGGCAGATCCAAGACTATGACTATGGTAGGATTAGCTTGTGAGTTTCGCTGAGGACAGTCAGTGACATGACTATGTACTCTGTAATGTGCTGCAGAAGAGGTCAGTGCTATATAAATGCATAATAACAATATGGTAGGACATTAGACTTCGACTATGGTGGGGATTAGATTGTGAGCTCCTCTGAGGACAGTCAGTGACATGACTATGTACTATGTAAAGTGCTGCAGGAGAGGTCAGTGCTGTATAAATGCATAATAATAATATGGTAGGACAGTAGACTATGACTATGGTAGGATTAGAATGTGAGCTGCTCTGAGGACAGTGACATGACTATGTACTCTGTAAAGTGCTGCAGAAGATGCCAGTGCTGTGTAAATAAATGATAAATGGTAGCACATTGGGCTATGACTATGTTAGAACAGCACGGTCGCGTAGTGGTTAGCACTCTCGCCTTGCAGCGCTGGGTCCCTGATTCAAATCCCAGTCAGGCCAACATCTGCATGGAGCTTGTATGCCCCCCCCCCATCTGCGTGGGTTTCCTCTGGGCACTCTGGATTCCTCCTGCATCCCAAAAACATACAGATAAGTTAATTCGCTTTCCCCTAAATTGGCCCTAGACAGGAATACATACACTACACTGATACATACATAGACATAGTAGGAGTATGGTAGGGATTAGATTGTGAGCTCCTCTGAGGGAGTTAGTGGCAAGACTATGTACTCTGTACAGTGCTGCCGAAAATGTCAGCACTAAATAAAATTTATAATAAAAAAAATGATAGGATTAGAGTGTGGGCTCCTCTGAAGACAGTCCGTGACATGACTATGTACTCTGTAAAGTGCTGCAGGAGAGGTCAGTGCTATATAAATACATCATAATAATATGGGATGACATTGGGCTATGGTTATAGTAGGATTAGATTGTGAGCTCCTCTGAGGACAGTCAGTGACATGACTATGTACTCTGTAATGTGCTGCAGAAGATCATGTCAGTGTTATATAAATGAATGATGATAATAATAATAATAATAATAATATGGTAGGACATTATAGGGATGCACATAGACTTAGGCAAAGAGGGTGGAAGGTGGGCACAGGGGGGGACGCATGGAAGGTGGGCACAGGGGGGACGCATGGAAGGTGGGCACAGGGAGGACGCATGGAAGGTGGGCACAGGGAGGACGCATGGAAGGTGGGCACAGGGGGGATACATGGAAGGTTGGCACAGGGGGGCTGCATGGAGAAGGTGGGCACAGGGGATGCATGAGAAGGTGGGCACAGCACAGCATGCAAGGAAGGTGGGCACAGTAGGATGCCAGGAGAGTAGTCACACAGAAAAATGCACAGGGAGAGAGGGTGAACACAGGATAGAGACAGAGATGGACACAAGACTAGAGATCAAATGACAGAAATAGGCAGCCAGAATATATCACCTCCTCCCTGGCTGAGTGTCCCTCAGTTTGGCTGTGTCTCTGCTCCCACCTCCATGTATGGCTTGCAGGCTAGTATCTAGTTGTTATCTGTCTCCGATCTCCCCCTTCGTGTACAGCTGCTGGCTGGGTCTGCCTGCGTCTCTGATCTTCCTCTCTCCTCCTGGTACAGCTCCCAGTGCTCGTCTTCCTCCACTGCTCCTCACTCCTCTTAGTACAAATTTCGCGCCACAGTAGCTGCTGAACGCTACACGCATCACGCAGCTGAAGAGACATCAAGGGGGGAGGAAGCAGGAGGAGGGGTAGGCGGGGCACTGGTCCTTCTACTGCTAATCAGCAGCTCAGTATTGACGAACACTGAGTACGAACTTGGGCGGAGCTACCACGGAAGATGGACCTGCCAGAGCCCGCAGACAAGTACATATTCGCCAGAACGGCAAGAACGCCCCCCTGGAAGCTGGCGCCCTAAACGACCGCTCTGGTCGCTCAGGTCAAAGGCCGGCCGTGTGTGTTCCCCTTTTGAGCCTTTGATATAGTGGATACCATAAAAAAAATTGAATCCACCATGACATCATCTATGACTGTATGGTTCGGCTCATGCTCAGCATTAGAAAAGGGGAGGCTGCAGCACAGCCTCCGAACAGCGGAGAGGATAATTGGCTGTAGCTTACCTTCCCTGAAGGATCTTTACGCTGGCAGGTGCAGAAACAGAGCAACCAAAATTGCCTCTGACTCCTCTCACCCAGCTCACTCCATCTTCCAGCTCATGCCTTCAGGAGTAAGATTCCAGTCAATCGCAACTAAAACCTCTAGACACAGGAAAAGCTTTTTTCTTCAGGCAGTAGCCATACTTAATGCTGAACCACATTAGAGCTGCTAGGACTTGAAAGTAATCAGCACAGAACTGAAAATGAACAATTCTCACCTTGCTTACTGCCACTATACTTACATATTATCCTTGCCTATTTCTTTTGTTTGTGTTTTTTAAGCAACTGCCAAGACAAATTCCTTGTAAGAGCAAACTTACTAGGCGAAATAAATGGATTCTGATTCTGATAACCGTGGATACTACTGATGCAAACTGCTACTGCTCATGTACATGGCATTACTGAACTTGCTGCCTGCTTTCCTTTTACCCATCTTTTTCCACTGTAGAAAATGGCACAGCTCTTTTAATCTTATACTTATTAGACATATGACTATATATTCATATGTTCATTACCCCTTCCATCCAACTTCACTGCCTGACATTAGGATTTCGGGTAAGCCTAATGAATTCTTAGACAAGTTTCCTTTTTTGGGGGGAGGGGGGTATCATATTCCCTATTCTGAATCAATTATTTTGCATTGTGAATTGGGAAGCTGCTCCTCTTCATAAACTACAAAACATGCCGACAACTCTGTTATTAGCTAGTTACTTCCCATTTGATCTTTTTGCCTGTTTTCAGGTGATGATACCCCTGCAATAGAAAGGAATGTTGGATAATCTATGCAAATGTCTGCCCCTCCAACATTCCCCATTCCCCAGTTGTTTTTTTAGAAAAACTGACTTATGTGAGGAACAGGTGGACTTCACTTTGAAACTTTTGTTGTTTGCTATCACTCATAACTACTTTTGGCATAAGGGTGAATATTAGTTGCAGAAGAGAGGTTGTGCTATGGGGGGTGGCTTTGCACCCTCCCTGGCAAATTTCTTCATGGCTAGGTGGGAGGAGGGGGTGTTGGAACAAAACAAGGATGGGAAAGAGCATCAATGAAGGAGGTACACAGATGATCCCTTTTCTCAGTATGGAAAGGAGATAGGTATGAGATTTTCATGTTTATTGACAGTTTGAATGCTAATGATCTTAAAGGAAACCAGAGACTAAAAAAAAACGAAAAAAGTCTTATACATACCTGGGGCTTCCTCCAGCCCCATACGCACGGATCGCTCCCACGCCGCCATCCTCAGCCTTCTCCGTTACCGATACCTGGTCTGACGCAAGAGAAGTGCGCTATCAGCGTATCTCTCCGGCGGCTGGGTTGCGGTGGTGAGTTGCAGTTTATCTTTTATCATCCTTAGAGGCTCCTTGCGCTATACTAGATTATCTGTACTGGACAGCAGATTCATGGGAGGCATCTTACTTCTATTTTCCCTCCTCTTTGACTATTATCTTATATGGATTGCATACAGCATGTATTGTTTCCCATTAGATTGATGCAGGTGTAGTAGCAGGGAATATTATCAGTATATGCTCACCATAGTGTCCTGTGAGATTTATATTTGATTTTTGTATACATAGTTTTCATATGTTAGCCATCTGTGCATGCTGACTATGGGATACATCCCTGTACTAATAAGGATTGATATTTGTTTGTTATATTGGAGTTTCTGGTGATTCTTTATTAGTTTTGCCTTATGGATATATTTTCTTGTAGATAATTGGTTTTATAGATCCAGGGATCCAATTATTTATATTTATTGGCTCACATTACTTGTTCCAACTGTAGTGAACTGGGGGATTTTGACTTTCAGTCTGGGGTCTTGACGCAAAGATTGTTGCAAAAGGGATATAAGGCTGAACACCTTGAGAGGTTAAGAAATGAGTTCAGCAATATTAATAGATCTAGGCTACTAGAAAGTAGAGGGTCCGTAAACAGGGCCCCTACACTGTCTTTTATCACTAACTACAACAGCCAAGTAGACTGGTTGTATTGAATTAGACAACTAGAACGTATTATATATCAGTATTGGCCTATACTGCAGGAAGATGGTGTACTCAAAAACCACATTCCCGACAAACCGAATTTCATTTACCGTAGGGCCCCCAACCTTAAGAACCTACTGGCACCGAGTTCATACCTCCCAACTTTTTAATATGAGAAAAAGGGACACTTAGGCCACGCCCCTGACACACCCCTGGCCATGCCCCTAATCACACATACCATAAAGATTTCATAAGAAAAATATGTTGTTTTATAATTCAAACCCCACTGATCCTTTCTATCCTGGTTCATTTTCCTTCATAGTAACATTTTAAAATTATTATTATATATATTTAAAGGATGGGAATAAAGTTTAAAATCAATCACACACATTTTTAGTATAGAATTATATATATTTATATAGAAAGAGGGACAAAGTCCTGAAAGAGGGACAAATGAGGGGGAAAGAGGGACAGAGGGACAGGGCTCCCAAAAAGGGACTGTCCCTCCGAAAGAGGGACAGTTGGGAGCTATGACCGAGTTGCGTGTCACCCCCTGCTAGGATTAGTAATCCCTGGCAACAACCGGGTTTTTTCCATGAAGGGGATGTAACCAGTGTAAATTAGGAATTATCAAGAGGGTGAATAGTGTAACTTCATTTACCAATGGAAATAACTTTAAAATCAAGGAGTTCATTACATGTGCCACAAAGTTTGTAACCTCTCTATTATGGTGTAGTTGTGGTTTACAGTATATTGTCAGGACCACTAGATCACTTAAAGAAAGGCTTTATTTACTTATTTATGGGCAGCATGGTGGCGTAGTGGTTAGCGCACTCGCCTTGCAGTGCTGGGTCCCCGGTTCGAATCCCAACCAGGTCAACCTCTGCAAGGAGTTTGTATGTTCTCCCCGTGTCTGCGTGGGTTTCATCCGGGCACTCCTGTTTCCTCCCACATCCCAAAAAAAAACATACAGATAAGTTAATTTGCTTCCCCCTAAATTGGCCCTAAACTATGATGTATGCACTGCACGATACATACATAGACCTATGACTATGGTAGGGATTAGATTGTGAGCCCCTCTGAGGGACAGTTAGTGACATGACAATATACTCTGTACAGCGCAGCATAAAGTGTTGGTGTTATATAAATAAATAAATATGGTTTACGGCTCTAAGGGTTTCCATGATTATTTTTTTTTTTGCATTTTCATTTTATTTTATTTTAGAATTTATGCATTTTTAGTATAACTTATTTATCCCCTGTGAATTTCTGATAGTCTTGATGTAGTGTCTCCTAAGAAGTTTGTGTATGAACATGCTAGGATAGTATTCTTCTTTCTTGCCCCAAGATGGCAATTGAGAGAAATGTAACATGATAGTATACACAACCTACATGAGATAATGCTTTTTTAAAATGCTCTTTTCAAACTGAATGTGTGCTAGATAGATTGTGCACCTTTTTTGGGGGAGAGAGGGATTTTGATTTTTATTGTTAAAGGCAGGTAGCTGCATCCCAGATGCCAGTAGCTAATATGGTGAAGTATGGGCACTATGGGCAATAGAGCCGAGCGTATTGGGGGGGTTACTTGCACTATTTTAGAGCCAGGAGATGACGCACCCGTGAGCCCCTGATGAGTTTCATTTGAAACAGAACGCGTAGGGTGGAGCTACAGGCTGACATCATCAACAGGAACTAGGAAGTATAGACGGGAGGTGTATGCACGTGTCTGAACTGCGTGAGGCGGGCTGGAGCGGCACCCGGGGCGCAGCTGCCTGTTCTCTGCCACAGATAATTGCCAAAGTGTAACACCGCCTATGCCCAATTGGATTTTAGCTTTGATTTTAATGTATTTTTACTTAATAAAACGGACTTACACTATAAGAGGCCCCTTCTCTTTAAAGTGCCCATTGCTTGAAATTGTTGGTATGCTGCTGGACGAGAGGTCTTATGATCGATGAAGGTCTGAGGGCCTCCACAAGTGCCCTAACAAAATGGGGCAAGAGTCCAACAAAATGGTGAGTCACCCTGTATCGGGGGGACCCCAATACAATACTGGTTTATACTGATAGTTTGGAGTGAAGAAATAGCACATAGTGGAATTGGACAGTGCTGATGACTCTGGGATCAGGACGTTATATGTCCAATTAACATTGACTTTTTCTAATATTTGATCACAATCTACTGGCTATTGCCCTAGTGACATATGTTGAACGGGGGAACACCCCAAGAGTTTATTGCGATCCACAGTGGAGGCGTGCGTGAGATTGGTTAACAATATATCGCCACCCAGCACAGTGTACAATCTCATCTGTAGCTCTTTGTTTGTGCTCAGGAGGTCTTTCATTTTCAATAGAAAGGGAAGGATGGATGATCTGGGCAAATGTCTGCCCATCCATTGGGGACTACAGTTATGCTCGGACCACCAGATCAGGTCGATTGGACACCCTTTATGGCAGGCATCTTGTGGACACCAATGCAAATAACGGGCGCAGAGTTGGTGATTTGGGCACATGGCACAAAGAGGGGTAAGTATTTGTAGACTCTTTCTAGCTGTTTGGTTACCGTACTTTCAGCTGTTCGGGCAAGAGATGATAGTGTTAGGCATTTGGGGGGATAGTGTGAGAACAGGGGCCAGGTAAGTCTATAGTAAAATTTTGGTAATGCACATTACTAATATTTAACTAATGGCTTCACCCAGCACCTATTGGTGAAAGCACACCCACGGCAGGAATGCTTTCATCATAGTATCTCCATTGCATCAGCCATCATATATGTCCAACTTTCGCCTGGTGTCTGGAAAAGTCGTGCAGGTCGGGACTATGCATTGCATTACTGCAACAGACACTAGACAGAACAGACAAGTTGGCACAGATCTCAATGTATCCTATGTTTCCCTGTATTCTGCCTTTAACAATCCTGAGCACAGATTATTCCTAGTTTTAAGAATTACCTGAATTTTCCCAAGCTCTCCAGTGCTCTCCATCCTACTGGCCACATTCACAGTATTGCCCCAGATGTCATATTGAGGCTTCCTGGCTCCAATAACTCCAGCAATAACTGGACCATGATTTATTCCTGAAAATATAACAAGTCATTTTAATATAATTCAAGTATGAAAAATCAAAGTGAATAGTATTTTACACCCAACTATCATGCAGGTTGGAATGTGTGTATAAGTCTTTTGATTAACTTTGTTGTTTTTGAATGCAAACATGTTGTGCTGTTTATCATTTACAGTATTTTTCGGACTAAGATGCTCCGGACTATAAGACGCACCTGACAAAATCCAGGGAAAAGATATATATACTAAACCTGGAACGTCTATAATGCAGGGGCATCTTATGGCCCTTCCTCCCTCCCATTATGTTTCCCCTGTGCCTTATGTGTTCTCTGGTGTCCCCGTGTCATTCTTTCTCTGTCCCCCTGTGTCCTATGGTGTTCCCATGTCCTCTTATGTCCCAGTGTTCTTTGGTGTCCCTCTGTGTCATTCTCTATCCCCGTGTCCTCTGTTGTCCCCGTGTGTCATTCTCTATCCCCCTGTGTCTGCTGTTGTCCCCCTGTCATTTTCTGTCCCCCTGTGTCCTCTGGTGTCCTTGTATGTCCTCCTGTGTCATTCTTTGTGTGTGTCTCATCTGGTGTCCCCCCATGTCATTCTTTCCCCCTGTGTCCTCTGGTGTCCCCCTGGGTCATTTTCTGTCCCCCTGTGTCTTTGTGTCCCCCTGTATGCGGTGTCTGCATGTACCATTAACATCAGTGAAGGAGAAGACCCCCAGATAGTGATATGGTACATGCAGACACCGCACACAGGGGGACACACCACACAAAGGGAGGGGACGCCAGATACAGGGGGACTATAACAAACATAGGCACTGGTCCGTACATTTGGACTGTAAGACGCACTGAATGCCCCCCCCAATTTTAGGGGAGAAAAAGTGCGTCTTATAGTCCGAAAAATACGGTCGCTTGCGCGCATAGTATTTAAAGGGAACCTAAACTGAGAGGGATATGGATGTTTCCTTTTACACAATACCAGTTGCTTGGCAGTCCTGCTGATCTCTGGCTGCAGTAGTGGCTGAATCACAGACCTGAAACAAGCATGCAGCTAATCCAGTCTGACTTCAGTCAGAGCTCCTGATCTGCATGCTTGTTCAGGGGCTGTGGCTGAAAGTATTAGAGACACAGGATCAGCAGGAGTGTCAGGCAACTGGTATTATTTTAAAAGGAAAAATCCATATCCTTCTCAGTTTAGGTTCCCTTTAAGTGAATTGTTTGTTTAGCTGGTTGGCGTGTGTGTATGTACTTGACGTTTAAATAACTTGTTGTGCGGTTGGTTGTGTATTATGTTGGACATGTGTATGAGCCTTAAGCGTTGTCCGAGTGTAAAGAGAATTACTCAGGCAAATAATAGCCATTCACCTGAGTGATGCTCCTATATGCCAGGCGATGTGTAGCAAGGTTTGGTGCTATTGTTCTATCCTTCAGCACCATGGCACCGCTGCCTTACTCCCTGGGAAGATTTATTGCTTGCCACTGTCACCCGTCGTCCGCTCCTAGTGGTAGTAAAGGTGCCTCAGCAAAAGAGCAGCACTGCAGGAGCAATGGGGCCGGGGTGCCTGGCAACACAGCAGAAGTAGTACTGATTTTTCTTTTTTCTTCTTCACTAAATAGGTAGGGAGTCAAATATGGCTACCTTTACTTTTTCACAAGATGGACATGTGCCATCTCTTTAGTAAAAGAGACAGCCAGATGCCAAAAGAAGCCGGCAGAACATGGACGATAGAGACTTTTCACCTGCTCTGAGCAGAAGAAAAGTTCTTGCCCATGTTCTTGCAGGAGAACAGTTCTTGCAAAGCATCACTTCCTCGCTTACAAAACATTGAATTGCAAAGGGGGGAGAGAACTCACTGGGCAATAAAATTGCCCAATCGAGTTCTTTTCCACCTGACCAAGTGCTAAGTGGATTTGAACGTTGCCTAATTTTAGGGAATAGTTAGGGAATTGCATAGGGCCAAGTGGATCACACAGCAGGACAATGATACAATACAATAACATTTGTAAAGCGCTTTTCTTCCACAGGACTCAAAGATCCTAAAAATAGAGATGGCCCGAACCTCCGATTTTCGGTTCACGAACCGCAAACGCGAAGTTCCGCGAAAGTTCGGTTCGCGCGAACTTTCGCAAACTGCAATAGACTTCAATGGGGAGGCGAACTTTCAAAACTAGAAACACTTATGCTGGCCAGAAAAGTGAGGAAAAGATGTTTCAAGGGGTCTAACATCTGAGTTTTTGCATGGATGAGTGGGATAGACGCCTTAAAAATTCAGGAATCCGCCTGGAGTCCTTGACCCTTTTGGTGGTGGCGGAGAAGGAAGTCAAGCAGCCTGCAGGCAGAGATGCTGTGTGGGGAGTGACTTAGTCTTAGGGCAGGCAGCCACACGGCGTGCAGGCAGAGATGCTGTGTGTGGGGACTGACTTAGTCTTCGGGCGGGCAGTAGCCCTCCGGGATCCATGCCTCATTCATTTTGATAAAGGTGAGGTACTGAACACTTTTGTGACTTAGGCGACTTCTCTTCTCAATGACAATGCCTCCAGCTGCGCTGAAGGTCCTTTCTGACAGGACGGTTGAGGCAGGGCAAGACAGAAGTTGGATGGCAAATTGTGACAGCTCTGGCCACGGGTCAAGCCTGCGCACCCAGTAATCCATCGCTGCACATACTGTCAATGGTTCTTTCTCTATCATTGTTAAAGAAAGCGTAAGGCCGGGGAGTCAGGGTTCAATTCCGGTCCGGAGTTGGAGCCTCATAAACAGCTACCACCACACATCCAAGGAAGGCAGCAGGCATGGCATGCAAGTCCCGAGGTAGTGACAAAAAATAACAATACAGGAGGACTTTCGAAGCCCTGCTGTATATGAGATGAATCCATTTTAAATCCTTTAACGAGAATCTGTTATGGAGGGCAAGTCTGCCATCCATTTAAGTGAAAGGTATGCACTGACTGCCAGGTATAATACAATGTGCAGTCACAGATGCAGTGAAAGGTATGCAGTGACTGGTATTACAATACAATGTGCAGCTGTCACACAGGGGCAGTTAAAAGGTATGCTCGGAGTGGTATATTACACAGCGTGCGGTCACACAGGTACTGTGAACAATTATGCAATGACTGGTATTACAAATGTGCACCTGTCACACACACACACACACACACGAGTACCGGACAGGCTCAGTGACACTGCGTGCGCTCACGTAGGTAGGTGGGTGCACTGAAGTGAACAACAGGTAGGTATATGCAGTGATGGGTATTATAATGTGCACCTGTCACACACAGACAGGTACCAGACAGGCACAGTGACACTGCGTGCGCTCACGTAGGTAGGTGGGTGCACTGTGAACAACAGATAGTTATATGCAGTGATGGGTATTACAAATCTGCACATGGCACAGTAGTAATTACCACCAAGGGGCCAAAGGCCAGCTGCGACTGACTGACAGGGCTGTGTATAATGCAAGTGGGCCACACACAAAAAAACAAACAAACAAATCACAAGAACAAGATTAGTTCTCAAAAGAGCTGTTGAGGGGTGCTTTTTTAACAATAAGAATCAGCAAGGAGCAAGCTAACAAGCCTACAAGAGCCTAACTAAGCTTTCCCTATGAGAGTCTGCAGTAGCTCTCCCTTCTCTAATTACTGCAGGCACACGAGTGAGTCCAATGCCTGATGCTGCCTGCCTTTTATAAGGGGGGGGGGGGGGGATGGCTCCAGGAGGAAGTGTAGCCTGATTGCCTACAATGTGCCTGCTGACTGTGATGTAGAGGGTCAAAGTTGACCCAATGATGCACTATGGGGGCGAATCGAACTTCGGGAAATGTTTGCGGCTCTCCGCGAACCACGGAAGTTCGCCGGCGAACCGTTCGGGCTATCTCTACCTAAAAATGCAAGTTGCTCTAGCAAAGAATGGATAAAGGACAATAAGGTGAATGTTCTGGGATGGCAGAGTTAAAAGACAACTATCAAAGTTATCTAAAATTCTGAATGCTGCATATATTTCCAGTAATTACTAGCAAATAGCAATACAAAGGCTTTTTTTTCGTCTTTTCATGTTTTAGATCAGGGCTGCCCAATAGGTCAATCACGATCTACCGGTAGATTGTGACCGACTGATGAGTAAATCGCGGCCACGTGGCTGCGTCCCATATAATTTGGCAGCAGGCTGCTGTAGATCGCAGCTGTTTGGCCGCGTCCCATCAGATTCTGCTGCCGCTGCACGCGGCTAATCAGTGAAGGAATGGGGAGGGGAGATGTGTGGCTAAAGGGGAGGGCCTCTCTGTTCAGTCGCGCATCTCCCTTCCCCATCCCTTCCCTGCGGCAGCAGAATCTGATGGGACGCAGCCACATTTGACACCCACTGGAACGAATGGCCGATGTTTTGTCTGCCCTCTGTGTAGAAGGAGACGTGCCTGAAGGAGGAGAGATCAGGTTGCAGACACAAACGCTGGAACTGGATGGAGGTAAGTGATTACTGTACGTATTTGGCACCCATACTTAGCTACCTGTACTGCCTGGGCACCTATACTTAGCTACATGCACTGGGCACCTATACTAAGCACCTATACTTAGCTATCTATACTGGGCACCTATACTTAGCTACATTTACTGAGCACCTATCCTAAGCACCTATACTTTGCTATCTATACTAGGCACCTATACTTAGCTACATGTACTGGGCACCTAAACTAAGCACCTATACTTAGCTACTTATACTGGGTACCCATACTTAGCTACCTGTACTGGGCACCTATACTTAGCTATCTATACTGGGCACCTACACTTAGCTATCTATACTGGGGGCACCTATACTTAACTATCTATACTGCGCACCTATACTTAGCTATCTATACTGGGCACCTATACTTAGCTACTTATACTGGGCACCTATACTTACCTATACTGAGCATCTATACTTAGCTACCTGTACTGGTAGATCTCTTGGTCATGGCAAATTTCAAAGGAACTCACGAGCCGAAAAAGTGTGGGCACCCCTATTTTAGATTCTAATAACTTTAACAAAAAATGTTAAAATTGTGTCGATGTCCCAATATTTATGGACCTGACTGTATGTTATTTTTTTTAAATAAATACAGTACATAACCAAATATACGGAAATATTTTTAATTTAATTTGTCAACCATGTTGCCTTCATCTACTTTTAGAAAATCAGATGAGGTTTTAGGTGACTTTCATAAAAATATATAGTCTATGTTAACGGGTTCTCATATGTTCAAGCACCAATGTAGCTAGTGACTTGTAATGTCAAGATTCAGTAGCACATAGCAACTCACCAACACGAAGCCGGAAATTATTGAAGGAATGTCTATTGATCCCATCTAACTTCTGCATTAGAGCTAATGCAAATTCAAGGGTGATTCCTATTTGAGCATTCTGCTTTTCTTGGTCCTAAAACAAAGAATAACACTAGAAGATTACAAAATGCAAGCTTATGCATGTTGATAGTTACATAGTTACATAGTTATTTGGGTTGAAAAAAGACATACGTCCATTGAGTTCAACCAGAAAATAAAGTACAACAACAGCCTGTTCTTTCACATTTCACGGTTGATTTAGAGGAAGGTGAAAAACCCTTACAAGGCATGGTACAATTCGCCCCAAAAGGGAAAAAATTCCTTCCCGACTCCAGATGGCAATCAGATAAAATCCCTGGATCAACACAACTGGATATTACCTAGTAATTATAGCCATGGATTTCTTTCAACGCAAGGAAAGCATCTAAGCCCCCTTTAAATGCAGATATAGAATTTGCCTTAACTACTTCCTGTGGCAATGCATTCCACATCTTAATTACTCTTACTGTTAAGAACCCTTTCCTAAATAAATGTCTAAAACGTTTTTCCTCCATGCGCGGATCATGTCCTCTAGTCCTTTGTGGAGGCCTTGGGACAAAAAGCTCATCCGCCAAGCTTTTATATTGCCCTCTGATGTATTTATACATGTTAATTAGATCCCCTCTAAGGCGTCTTTTCTCTAGACTAAATAAACCCAGTTTATCTAACCTTTCTTGGTAAGTGAGACCTTCCATCCCTCGTATCAATTTTGTTGCCCGTCTCTGCACCTGCTCTAAAACTGCAATATCTTTCCTGTAATGTGGTGCCCAGAACTGAATTCCATATTCCAGATGTGGCCTTACTAGAGAGTTAAACAGGGGCAATATTATGCTAGCATCTCGAGTTTTATTTCCCTTTTAATGCATCCCAAAATTGTATTCGCTTTAGCTGCAGCGGCTTGGAATTGAGTACGATTATTTAACTTGTTGTCGATGAGTACTCCTAAGTCCTTCTCCAAGTTTGATGTCCCCATCTGTATCCCATTTATTTTGTATGGTGCTAGACCACTGGTACGACCAAAATGCATGGCTTTACATTTTTCAATATTTATGTGCCCATATAGCCATCCTATCCAGATCCTGTTGCAATATGAGAGTTGATGATTCTGAACAATTTTGTATTATCTGCAAAAATAGCAACATTGCTTTCTACTGCATCTACTAGGTCATTAATAAATAAATTGAAGAGTACTGGACCCAGTACTGACCCCTGTGGAACCTCACTGCTAACAGTCACCCATTTTAAATAAGATACAGTGATCACAACTCTTTGTTTTCTGTCAATTAGTTAGTTCCCTATCCATGCACACATACTCTTCCCCAGTCCTTGCATCCTCAACTTTTGCACAAGACTTTTGTAGGGAACAGTGTTGAAGGCCTTTGCAAAATATCTACAGCATTCCCAATATCCACATTAGCGTTCACTACTTCATAAAAGCTGAGCATGTTAGTCAAACAGGACCTGTCTTCAGTAAACCCATGCCTTTGCTGAGAAATAAGATTATTTTCTACTATGAAGTCTTGTATAGTATCTCTTAGTAACCCCTCAAAATGTTCGCACACAACTCTCGTTAGGCTTACAGGTCTAAAATTTCCTGGATCTGATTTTTTGCGTTTCTTAAATAATGGGAAAATGTGGGCTGTTCACCAATCTACTGGATCTCTGCCAGTTAAAAAAAGAGTCACAAAAGATAAGATAAAGGGGTTTATCGATAACTGAACTTAATTCTCTTAGGACCCGAGGATGTATGCCATCCGGGCCAGGTGCCTTGTCTAGTTTTCATTTATTTAGTCTTGCCTTCACTTCTTCCTGCATTTAAGTATTTAAAATTACAATTCGAAGATTTAGGCTGGTTTCACAGTGGGACGTTACAGGCGCACGTTAGAGCAGCCTGTAACGCAGCCCACCGCACAGTAATGAAAAATCAATGGGGCTGTTCACAGTGCCCACGTTGCGTTACATTGTAACGCTGCGTCACAAGACAACGTACTGCATGCAGTACTTTAGACGTTACACTGCTTGCACATGCTCAGTAATGTTGTGGAGGAGTGGAGAGCGGCCAGGCACATGGCTAATTAATATGCACTGCACGTTGTGACGTGCAGTGTTTACTTCCTGGAGCGGCCGCTCTGTGCGGCGATTGGCCGGCGGGACCATGTGATGCCGCATGCGCACAAGAGTGCGCATCACGGCATCACTGACGCCAGAGTGAGCTGCACAACGCGGCTCACTCTGACGTCCAGATCCAGCACCACCAGGCGTTGTGTTAGGGGGACGTTATGCGACCTTAACGCCCCCTCTAACGCAACGTCCTGGTGTGAAATTAGCCTTAGACTCTTCTGCATCTGTAATTTGCAACAGCGATGTTTCCCTTGTGAAGACAGAAGCAAAGAAAGCGTTTAACCACCTTGGCGTTCCATGGCTTTTTAAAAAAAAAATTGGTTTAAATTAATTAGTGTAGCTAGCACTAGACTAGCTACACTACCCCCCCCCCCCCAAGTCCCCCGGCAATGTTCCCCACCCCCCTCTGATCGCCGCCGGTGATATTTACCTGGCCGCAATCCCGCGATGGCCGAGACTTCCGCCGTAGCTTCAGGCGTTGCTATTGCGATGATCGGGCATGACGTCATCGACATCATGCGCAGTTCCGATCGCCGCCATAGCGACTCCTGGAGGCTATGGAGAGGCTGTGCGGGCTCCGAGGGGTATGTATAAATCAGCGGCGATCGGGGGATCATAGAGGGGCGGCGGTGATCGGAGGAGTGATGTAGCTAGCCAAGTGCTAGCTGCACCTCCTCCGAAAATTTTGTAAAATCCACCGCGTCAGTAAGCTGAGCTCGTCATTACTGCTAAGGTGGTTAATAACTCCGCCTTACCTTGGTCATCCACAATTGAATTCCCACCCTCATCCTTTAAGAGTCCAGTACAGTCAACCTTTCTTTTTTTTTTTTTAGAGTTGATGTACTTGTAAAACTTTTTTGGGTTAGATTTGATATCCCTAGTGATTTGATTTTCAGCTTCAATCTTTGCCAGCCTAATTTATTTTTTACAACTTTTATTGCACTCCTTATTATAATTGCTTAAAGAGGAACTTCAGCCTAAACAAAACTACTGTCATTAAGTTACATTAGTTATGTTAATTAAAATAGATAGGTAATATAATCTCTTACCCACCCTGCTTTAAAAGAACAGGCAAATGTTTGTGATTTTAGGAGGCCAGCCATCTTTTTGGTTGAAAGGAAGTGACAGGGAGCATGAGACACAGTTCCAACTGCCCTGTGTCCTGATCACCCCTCCCAGTTGCTAGGCAATGAGAACACAACATCAGAAATCCCATCATGCTTTGCACAGCATCAGGGGAAAAATGCCCGGACAGTTTTCTTTGATAGTGTGGAGCTTAGCTTCTGTGCAGCTAAAATTAAGGCTTTGATAAGAAAAACAAACTTCTGATGTTATGAAACTGTTAAAGAAACACCAAGCCTTTTAAGTGCTGCTGAGTAGATTTTTAGTCTGGAGGTTCACTTTAATACAGCCTTGGTCCACTCCTGTTTTAGGACCTTATAGGCAGTCTTTTTCTGCTTCATTTTATTTCTAACCTTTCTATTCATGTACAGAGGCCTTTTTTTATTCCTAGATGTTTTGTTTCCATATGAGATATATTTACTACAATACTGAGAATAATTTTAAAAGTTTGCCATTTCCCTATAGTGTCCTTCCCTTGTAGTACACTATCACAGTTCACCAAACTTTGTGCCTGCCTGAGTTGATTGAACTTTGCTTTTCTAAAATTCATAGTTTTAGTTGTACCGCTGCCCAGCGGCCTGTCACTAGATCAAACGTTATCATATAATAATCACAAGGGTCGGCAGTGATTTGAAAATGGTGGGACATACAACCCCTACTCATATAACCACACTAAAGAAGCAATAAACAAATCTCAACTCTAACAATTTAGCAAAAGTAATATCAAAATTTATTGAACAGTATCCGTAACAATAGTTAAAATTCACATGGGATGGCCACCCCGTCATGACACATCCACCTGACACACCACGCAGTACCACATGCATACACCGGCATCTAACTATGATGATGTCTTAATAAAGATATGGGGATAGACTGGTAAGCATGGTCCCCTGTAGAGGTCAGTGAGCAGAACAGCAAGCGACATCACGCTTCATGCGAAAGGCATGTGGCAAGCAGCAGTTAAGGTAAGTAGAAGCATATAGGAAGTGCAGCAGTCCAAAAGGAAGCAGTAAGCTTGAATAGCTCATCCAAGCGTATCACATCGAGCACCACACAATAAGTCCCAGTCTCTGGTGACTATCCCAACTTGCACATAAACACTGCAGTATTCTCTATTCCTCTAGATGGCTGCCATATGCCAAATATCACATATGGGATCACTGTTCATGTTGCAAACATAATGCTCAAGGTTGTCAGCATAGGTTGGATCTCACCACCTCCAAACGTAACAGGATGTTGAATCTCCCCATGTCACCATAACATCTCATAGGAGCAGTTCAAATGGCATGGTCACATAGACGCTGGCATATGCCTGTTCTTGTCAGTGCAGCCTTTTATGGTCCTTGGCTGGATGATATCCACAGAGGGATTGATCTCACCGGCCGAGCTGTGGATCCAGAGACCTAGATGAAGGGCCTCAGTGTGTGGTCAGAGCGGGGTCGGGACGGCGTGGCGTCTCATGCAGTAGGCCTGTAGCCTCCCCGACGTTTCGCCGGCTTCCGGCTTTCTCAAGGGGCGTGGCTACAGCAAACGTTATCATGTTGTGATTACTATTTCCCAAATGTTCTTGAACCTGCACATTTGATACAATATCTGGTCTATTTGAAATGATCAAATCCAGTAAAGCATTTCCCCTAGTTGGATCACTTACCATTTGAGTCAGGTAACTGTCCTGAAGTGTTGCCAGAAATCTGCCGTTTTTACCATAATGGGTAGCCTCAATACTCCAGTGATTGTCTGGAAAGTTGAAGTCACCCATAACTATGACCTCATTTTTACTTGCAGCTTTTTCAATCTGCTGTAGTAATTGCAGTTCTGCAGCTTCGTAAATACGTGGTGGCCTGTAGCACACCCCAATAAGCAATTGGTAACAGTTATTTCCACCATGAATATTTACCCAAACAGACTCCACATCTATGCTACACCTAAATAAGAGGTTATTAGTGGTGGACTTTTAAACAGAAAACATGAAAAAAAAAGTAGAGGGATTAACTAATGAAGGGTAAAGTGCATAAACAAATAGGGGAACCACAAAGCACACTGTGCAAGTTCAATTTGGAAAGGGGTGATAAGTAATCTTAACACATAAATGAGCATTGATGATTAGCAGAACAAAGGAGGTCTGGATAGCTTTACAATGATAGGACAGCCATTAATATGCTAATTCAGCCATAATTGACGTAGATTTGGACCGTGTTGATATTCTGGCAATATTCTGACCTGCAAAGACTCTGGGCCATAAGCAATTCACTTTTTCTCCTGAGTTTTCTTCTAGGTAATATTTTCACAACTTGTCAATAAACTACATTTTAAGCCACCAGCAAGCATGAACATACTCAAAATAATTTTGATAGTACTTTTTTTAGCTACTTTTTGGTACTTTTTCCATTGGCAAATGCTGAAAAGTTATTTTAAAAAGAAGTGGAAAAATTATCACCAAGGAGAAAACTCAGGAGAAAACTCTGGAGAAAAAGTTAATTGCATAAGGGCCCCAGGCTTTACATCTTTTCTGTAAAGATGCCACACAAACCCCTGGATTATTGCCTTGCACTACTCAATATTGATCATATTTCACTATGCATGGGGCCTGATACACTAATTAGTAGTGATATTGGTGTGCGGAGACAGCACTTGACTATATTACTAATACTACCGCCAGAAATGCGAGTTACGCTATTAGCAGTCCTCACGTTACTGGAGTTCTGCAGCTTGTGCTCCCTGCAGCCAGTGAGTGGTAGTGAAAATGTCGAGAGTGTAGTAGCGGTAATATTGCCGTGCACGGTCTCTGCATGGCAATATTACTGCTGATTAGTGCATTAGGCCCCTGGAATCTAAAAGCGATCAGAACACCATCTCCGCTTACAATGTGAAGTTTCATATAGTACAAAGCAATTCAGCCACTGATCATGTGATGCTCACCCCCATGCCCCCTCCCACAATTTAACCCTCATTTGATTGAGAACAGCACAGCCTTTACTACCACTATTACTATACACCACTACTACTATATCACTAACCCTAATACAGGGGTGTGAACAATGCCAAGATTTCTTCTATCATTGCACATTTTGCATATTCAACGGTTTCTGTACTTTATAGGTAAGGAGAGTTATTAGTTATTAGAAATGGGTGGGGTGAGGGTAGTGTTAGTCCTAGATTAGATAGGGGAGAGTTAGTGTGAGAATAGTGTTAAAGTGAAGGATAGCAGAATATCGGTATAATTACTGATATTCTGCTATTGGGGATAGGGGATAGTAGAATAATGGATAATTAGAGTTAAAGATAACGGACCACCTTTCATTGTATGCAAATTTCCACTAGGTCTGTCCACTTGATTATTTACGCATACGAATGCATGCAAAATTTTCATTAGAACCGACAGCCCATTGAAAATTATTTGGCCGTTTCCAACTAAATGCTTTTTTCATGCGCATTCATACACGGAATAAAATCTGACAGTTTGTGGCTTTTTTCTGGACGTTGCGTATTTGTCCATTAATGAACGTTGGGTGGCTAGGAAGAACGCATGTGTTACATGTCACATGAACACGCCTATTGTATGGAACACCATGCACAAAAAATCTGTAGCCTTAGACTGTGTTAGAGACATAAGATGATTATAGATTATATTGTAGATTATAGTGTGAGGGACAGTTAATCACATGACTATATACACTACGTATAAGGCTGTGGTAGATGGTGGGGCTATATAAATAAACTACCAACTTCAAACATTGCAATTACAGTCTTATTTAGGCCAGAAATGCAGAATCCACAGGTGACAAGTACTGGTGGCTTGGAAGAAATACTTGTTTCTGCAGCTACTAGTTCATTACGTTGATAAGTGGTCCATAGCATTGATAACCTTCTCTATGCTGGCAAGTAAGAAATATGAAATGTGTTATGTTTTTCCAAACCACTTCCAATTACAAGCATTTATTATTTCACGGTTACATAAAATAAAGGCACCCGTAGAGTACATGTCCATAGAACACTCACCTGGTTACTTTCCTGCCCTGGAGTTAGACTGAGGCCAGTTGCTGCCATATAGGTACTACCAATTGTCTTGATTTTCTCCACAGCACTGAATTTTGGTTTCATAAGAAGCTATTAAGATATGTATTGTTAGTGTTATGTAGCAGTATTTTACATTTTTAATTGTGTTATTTGGTAACGTTTTAACATAAATACCTCGTCAAAATCAGCGATTATCTCGTTCAGAAGACGAATACATTCCAGGCCTTCTTTATTGACATCGCACTCAGTGTAGAAGACTTTAAACTCTGGCACAGATGCGAACATTACACAGACAGAGTCATAAGACTGATGGTACAAGTCCTGTCAAATAAGGACATAACAGAAAGCAATTTAAAAGCTGAATAGAGCAAGCACTCAGTAGTCAATCACAATTTGATACACTAGACCCACTATCACACGACACAAAGCTAAGATGAAGTTTCACTGTTGCCTAAAATTTGGTGTAAACATATAACAGTACTACACAAATACTTTTACAATTGAAAGGTTTTAAAATGAGCCTTCCATTTCAATTTGCAGCTGGCTATGGGTTGCTAAAGATGACAGTAAGCCTGAAGTTTACTGAATGGAATCTATTATTTGCTTTGCATCTTATAATAGTACAGACTACAGACAGCCCAGATACATTGATTGATACATTCAGAACTGTTGTTGCTTCTTTTCCACACATGCACAAATTAAGAGACTTGCAAGAAGCTCCGACACCCTTAGTCTTTACAAAGGATGCTACAATCAGTGTAGAGTAACTGAACGTTTGAATTCACGTATACAACGTAAGCGTTGTGAAATAATTGGAATAATTCATAACATTTTTCTCTTTTTCTTGAATTATGTCAGCTTGCTTGTTTTTTTACCTTATCTACATAAAACGTATCAAGCACCCTACAAGCAAACGTACTAAAATAAGGCAACTGGCTGGCCCCTTCGTTCCTCTTCTTCTCCACAGGTCCTCTTTCACTCTCCCATTTCCTTCATTCTTCCTTTGCTTCTATTTCCTCTTTCTACACTAAAACTACAACCTGCAAGTCACTCCAACTCTCACAAAATGAGTAACAAACCCACTGAGAAAACTATGTGGGTAATCAAGTTTCCATTGCCCTCCCATACTGTCTCCACCCTGGTTGGAATGGGGGCAGAAGAGCCATTGTTATAAAAGTACACCCTGGTACCGCATTGATACCATGAGCCGAAACGATAACAGAACCCTGCCCTACTGTTACACATGGGTCCTGATATATCCCTGGATATCTGGTCTCTGTAATGTATAAATATCTGTAACAGCAGAAATATTTTATATTGTAGGCAATGCTTTGCTGTAACTGAAGAGTTCCTTTTATATCCATTGGTTGGACTAGTATTTCAAGTTTCAACTGTTCTATTGTTCTTGTTTGTGTAAATGTTGTTGTTTGTATGAAACAAGGTTGTGCATTTATATTTGAAAAATCCAATAAAAACCACTATAAAATAAAAATAAGAAGAGAATACTGAAGTTAAGTTAAAGTGCGCCTGAGACAAAGCTAGCACAAGGATTTATAATTACCTGGGGCTTCCTCCAGCACCCAGTAGTCCAACCCCTCCCTCGCCATCCACCCGGCTTGATCGGGGATTCCACCGTGGAGGAGACCGGACCGACGTGAAGGAAGCTAATGGATTTCAAGAGCCTGGAGGAAGCCCTAGGTATGTAAACATCCTTGTACTAGACACAAGGGGGAAAGAGGCGCCCAAATGGTTATAAAACTGTGAAAACAGCTAAAAAAAGAAAAGGTTGAGGTGGCTTACCTCAAATTACGACAAATTTGGATATAAGATTCACAAATTTTATTAAGCACTAGGCAACGCGTTTCGTGGGTTCTTGCCCAGTGTTCCCACTTCCTCAGGCTAAATACAGTGCCAAAGAAAATCTCAGCCTGTGTAAGGGACGCCTCTGTCTTTGAGGTCAGGAAGGCCAGCCTGTCAGAATTCTAGCGGTTTTATTTATGCAGGAAAAAGCTGTCATAAGTGTATGGTTTAAGCTTTAATGTTCTATACAAAATTTCATTGTAAAGTGAAAAGTTAGAGTACTTTATATTGCTCTGTGACATAACATATTCCAGGCTGTGAGGCCTATAAGATTATTCTAGTTACAAAAAGTCAGAGCATTCTTGTTTATGCTAGTGCGTGGCCTTAATATTTAAAGAGGCTTCTGTGTGAAGACAGAAAAGCAAGTTAAACTTACATTACTGCAGTAATTATAAATACACATAATTATTACACACAGATATTATTAATCTAAATATTAATGATCAATACAGTCCTTCTAAAGAAAGAAATAGTTATTGTAAAACCCTAAATAATAGAATCTATTACTTTGAAACATGTAAGCTGTATTCTACCCGTGAAAGATGAGACAGTAAGACATTCTCGTGAGATTGTTATGGTTCTGGAAGAATTGTTGACGTGCTCCAGTCTCAGAAAGCTGATAACACATGATGTTTTGGGAACAAGTTATATAAATATTAAACAAAGAAGTTGTTTTCCCAATTAGTTAAAGATCATTCCATGATGCCACCTGGCGGTCTTATGAAATCAACATTATTAATACTGTTTGTTATTTGTTATGAAAGGCTGACCTCTGCCGGATGAAATTAGATATTTATTTCTTCATCAGAAAGACAAATATATGGAAAATAATTTTATATTATTAAGATTTAATATGCAATTATTTCTTATATGATTAATTGTTTTAAGAAGAATTATATAATAAGCTTTATATTTAAATAAGTATATTAGAAGCCCTGTATGTTTCAATAAGCCTTAAATTGCTGAAGGCTCTCACAGGTCTGGTTACAGTGTCAACCTGACCAATCTCATGTCTGGGGAAGTACCATGACATTCCAACATAATTAGCAGCGAACACTTTATCAGAAATGCGTCATGAATGACATTGTTTAGTCTCCATGTCTGGGTCAGCCAACAGACAAGATGGCTGTTGACGTCCATTTTTAATTACGTGCGTCAGAAATGACCTAAACAAAATGTCAAGCACTCCAAATGACGTTAATTCCCACAAGATAAGGTAATTAAGAATTTATAAACAATAATATTGTGACTTAGGTAATCAAAACATGATAAAGCATTGACGCACGAAAGCTTTAGCCAATCAGAGCCTGGGATTCAGGGAAAGTCCAGATTAGGCAGCCATATTGCCTCCAACCCCTATAAAAGTAGGGCCTGAAAGCTCATAGTTTGCAGAAGCCCAGCAATCTCCTGAGAAGACACATGAGGCAGAAGCTATCTTCCCACAAGTGGTTCTAGATGCTGAAGAGATGTCAGAGAAGGGGTAATATGCTTAATATTCTGGTGATTTACTTTATTAATTTTTCAGCATTAAGTTTTGTTAAGATGTTAGCAAGAATTTTTTTTAGAAGCTATTTTTTATGCTATTTCTTTAAGAAGATTACTACAAGTTTTACACAGCTACTAGATACACAGCTATTGATACAGATGAGACTACTTTTGATCTTATTCTACATAACACAACTGTTATATTCTTTTTTGAATGTACTTAGAAGATTGATAATTGCTTGGCTATAAAGCCTTGATGAGATGGAATACTGCTATAAGGAAACACTACTTGGAACTGTGCATATTTTGTATATATGCTGTATGATAAGCCAATACAATTTTTTATATAAAATCATATACTGAGTGCTCTGATTCATTTCAAGGTATACCGTCAATCTATAATTACTGTTATAGAGGGTTCAGACCCCACTATGCCGGATTTATATGATAGCAACGCTTTAAGGGCTGGTCCTTTACTGAGTTAGCAATCATGAAAAAGGCAAAAACCGCTCAGGTTTTTGACAGTTGGCGCCCAACAGTTGATGGTTATCTTGATTGTTATCTTGAAGTATACTTTCTATGGTGGAAATATAGACCATAGTTTTCTATCGCGATAAGAGAATAAAAAAGTACTTATATACTCAAATATAGAGTTGGATATGCATATGAAGCATCCAAAAATCTAAAGCAAAGAAGGAAGATATTCTTATGCTTAAAAATCTCATAGAAGAGAATTACTAATGAGCACACTCAGTTTATAGTCTATGAAAAGACTTAGAAGAGAAAATAAATACTTTGGCCTATTGAACATGAGAAAAGGAATAGCGCTACATGTACTTTTCTGACAAAATGAAGCAGATTACATTGGAGCAGCATACTGAAGTAGAGTATATAGCTATACATTATGAAAATGGCTACCTTAGAAGTGCAGAAAACTTTTTGAGACAAGCTCAGTGAAAAAAGAAAAATGAGAGAGCAGATTTTGTCAAACATAGAACATTTTTTTATATATACATGAAGAGAACTACTATCAAGAGAAGTAACATTGTTTTTTATACTGGACAATTGAACAGACTTTGTGATGAAAGCAAAAGCTCCTATAAATAACTTTTTTGAAAAAAAAAGAGAAAAATCCTGTTTTAAAGATGTATGGCTCTTTAAATGTAGAAGACTACAGATACAAGACAAGTTACAGCAGACATAAATGAGATGTAAGAAGAAATGTTTATTTTTATTTTTGTATTTATATGAGAACAAGAATCTTTAGTGTGTGGCCAGCACAACCAGATGCCGACACAGGAGAAGACAAGACAATCCTCCAAATGGCAGCAACACAACATGCATTCAGAGATAGACTTAAAGAGATATGACACTTGATTTTTTTTTTCTCTCAAGACTACAAATGAAAGCTTTTTTTTTTATATATGACTGCTGATCTCAGTTTTTTTGTTGAAGATAAGAAAGAAAGAAAAAAAAAAAAGCCTACTACAGTCTTTTTATACAGACATTAATAAGCTATTATGCCAATAAGTAAAAGAACACACTAGTGAAGATTCAAGTAGTGAAGATTGAAGTGTTTTTTTGTTTTTAATTTTTTTTTATCATGAGAAGCTAAAGGAGTAATGAAGACTCATGTATAGCAGCTGCCATGTTGAGATGTAATGGATGAACATACAGAAGTGACTGTTAAAGAAGATTTTAAATTTTTATAGTCCTAGCCTCAAGGGGGGAAATCTCTACTCATTTTTGAGGCTAGATCCTATTAAGAAGCATCAAGAGACTCTATTTTTCTTATACTAAGAAGGTTTCACTAAAGAAGAATTGAAAATGTTGCTATTGAAGCTTGGAAGACTCACAAGATAATCTCCTTTGTCTGAACCAAAGAAGACTCCAAACAAGCATTCCTTGCAGGCACCCAGAAGAAACCCGCTAAGATAAAGCGATGAAAGCTACATGCTAGAAGACTATGCAAAGATATCAACATGAAGACAAGCCATTTGATGAGGCTATGTTATAAGAAGCTCTGATCTGAAAACAGCTGAAGAAGAAACAATTGGAACTGGAGTAACCAGAGAAGTGTGAGGACTAAGTCGTACTTTTACTTCTTTAATAACTCCAACCACTGGTTGACGCACCAGCTGAGAGAAGATCGAGACAACACTAAGAGAAAAGTGGGCCTGAAGGAATACAAGAAAAGAAGACCAGACAGAAGAAGACACCAGGTTAAAAGATAAATGAGATTATCAGGTGGGTGAAGAGAGAGCATTACAAGATGGAGATATTCAGTTTTTACAGATAAATCTGATGAACTAGAAGAGGACAAGATTTTTGATATAGAAAATACCAGAAGATGAGTGAAAGAAGACGTTGATAGACATTTGAAACTACAATAGAGACTGTTACATCATATCAAGATTTCAAGATCAAGACTAAGATGTCAAGATTATCCAGTTTTAGAAGAAGACAGCCAATGTAGAAGTTTTTTAAAAAAACTGATAGATATTCTATTTTTGATTCCGTATATGAAGAAGATGTGGAAGATATAGATTTTTCTACCTATGCAGCGATATACTACCATGCTACAAATACAGAAGCAGATGCAATAAAGACTTATGAGAAGTTACAGGAAGAAAGCCATACTACATGAGAAACAAGGAGATAACTGTTCACAATAATGACATACAGCAATCAAGCTGGTACTATGGAAGACTGCACTAAACTACATTACATGTACAAGATGATTAAAGGCCTAATGTGAAGAATGAAGCCTAGATTGATGAAGACTTTTAAATATATAAAGGAGAAAAGAAGTTATGTACACCAAGAGACTGGAAGAAAAATCCATGCCTTAGGTAATTCACTGACGAAGTTCAAGAAGAACAGTTTCAAGATGAATACTCTATTCAAGAAGTGTGACGCTGAGGACAACAGTTAACTAAAGTGATGAACAACAGATAACAAGAGAAAATGTTTTTGTACATGGACAAGGACTTACTGATGTCAAGCTATGATAAAAGCCACGACACACATGAAGCAACCAATGAAGACATGTATGATATGCTATCAATGGATTTAATACACAGCTTAAACGTGAACGTTTTTTTTATTTTCAGAAGAAGAACATGAACAGTTTTTAAAGAGAAGAAATATCTCAACATTTACAGAAAATGGATAATACTACTTTGATTTTTAAAAGACAAACTAAGATGAACTTCAGAAAAGACTTAAGCAAGAAGAGAAGGAACCTGATGTTATAAGTTTGAACACTAGAGCAAACTAGTAAGAATGCACCCAGCACCATATAGCATCAATAATATTTTTCTTTTTGAACCACAAGTGGGAAGGTAGTAGTAGTAGTTAGTTTAGTTTTTTTTTATGCTGAAAATTCACCAGAATGTTGCATATTACTTTTTGTGTTTTTCCCTTCTCTCCTCTTCCTTTTTATTTTTCTCAAAGGTGCTGAGGACAATATCAATTATCCGCAAAAAAACCCATACAAAAGGGGTTTGCTGTACTTGATACATTTGATGACTACAAAAAGCTGAACTTTGCAACTACAAGGAAGACTTCAAAATAAATTGAACTTGATGCATCAACAGTATGCCCAGCGCCTGAACAAGAGTGACTGCTGGATTTGCTCATACAGCCTTTATCCTTGAAGATGATGCCCAACCAAGACATTCCAGTACTATTAGAAGAGTTGGAAACCAGAGTGTCCGGAGGAAACCCACACAGACACAGAGAGCACATACAAACTCCTCTCAGACCCAGCACTGCAAGGCGAGAGCACTAACCCCTACGCCACTGCGCTGTTCACATGAAGTTAAAGAAAAATATTCTTCAGAAATGTTCAAATATGCAATACATGGACAATTAAAAGAGAAAATCCAATTCACTAGAATAAAGGACAGTTTAACATTTGTTTGCATCCCAAGAGAGATGAAAATATCCTAAATGGTGAAAAGATATGTTCAGCAAGGGACTATCGTAAATCTGCACACAGCTCTGCATAGTGAATGAAACTGTACTAAATTGCAACCCGACTGATAATGAAAATAATACAACGTTCCGTTTAATAATACAACTTGTAGATGACCGTTGTTACTCATCCTTTTCAAGTTTCAAGAAAGCATCCTGGGACAAATGAAATTGCCCTATGACTGGTTCTAGCATACAAGTTATTGCCTGATGGTGGAAAAGGAAGATGCACCATAATTAGAGGAGCACCCGCTGCATGACTTGACAAGAACAGCTCAAATATCAATTAAATACATAATCCGTATATATTCAAGAAAAGTACTGAAGAAACTAAGAGAGTGAAACGCCTTCAAGTGCCATGATATGCAAAGACTGTCTTATACACTGGATTTAAAGATGCAAGATGACTAGCCATAGTCAACTCAGAAAACAGAGTTATTTGCGAAACTATTGATAATATTACAGATGAAATGTTCTAAACAACCTGAACTGTCAATAATGCGCTAAAGTGGCAGACTTAACTGCTAGTAAAACACTGGACTGATACTAGATTGCTATGAAGCGGCACAAGGGGGGATGCTATCATGTTATCATGAGAACTGCATGTTGTATACAAGAATTACAGAGACTGAAAGCTATATGAAACATATGATACCTGTTAAAGAAGTTACCAGAAAAGAAAATTCTGAATGACTACTGATTCCAATACTAATGAATGATTAGTGCGGAGAACTACTTCAATCAGAGAGAAGATCTACACATGACATATCCAGGATCAAGCATGTAACTACATTAAATATTGCCATGAGAAGAGACTGTACTTAACAAGAAAACAACCATATATCAAACTTAATCTACAAGATAAGTTTCAAGAGACTTTTAAATCAGTGGTAAAGATCCTGATAAATCCAAGAGAGAGAATCACTCCATAATATTGGAAACATGAAGTGGAGAAGCAACTTCAACAATGAGATGTTAATATATATGTTTTATTGAGACTATATTTGAAAACAGCTACTGCAACTAGTTAGCTTGCAATTTGAATTGCTAAAGAACTTTTCCATGCCTACATTTTGATATGATATCTATATTTGAATAGAAAAATGATATTTTATGGGATTCTGCTGGTAAACTACACATACTTTATTTTACTACATACCATTTGTGAAAGAAACCTTGTGGTATAAGAAAGGTGTAATTAACTGTATTAATACATAATACTAACCAACTAACTAATTAACCTATTGTAAGCTAACAATAAAATGTTGAATGTATTGTGTTCAAAAGAACCTAGGGGCCACATGAACGGTATAATTCCTGTTTATACATTTTGAACTTTAAGTTTTACCACATGTTTTAATGGGTGACAAATATTGCCTAGAATTTTCCTACATATCTACACAAGCTACCACAGTGATAGAAACTACAAATTCAAGGGTGAATCCATACATATGTCATATACAAAGACTATAGCCATATCTAGACCAGCAAAATATGTTTATTGGAGAAGATATTAATTTTACTATTGAGTTTATTGTCAGGCTGGCAACACAGCAAAAAACGTTACTTAATGAGCAAGGTTTTGCATGAATGAAAGATTGCCTTACTTTTAATTTTGATTATAGATTTTTTATTTTTTTTCTTCCGGAGAAAAATAACAACTACGGAGATCGCTAATCATCTGCCATCATTTTCCTGCAAGGGGGGATGTCAGAATTCTAGCGGTTTTATTTATGCAGGAAAAAGCTGTCATAAGTGTATGGTTTAAGCTTTAATGTTCTATACAAAATTTCATTGTAAAGTGAAAAGTTAGAGTACTTTATATTGCTCTGTGACATAACATATTCCAGGCTGTGAGGCCTATAAGATTATTCTAGTTACAAAAAGTCAGAGCATTCTTGTTTATGCTAGTGCGTGGCCTTAATATTTAAAGAGGCTTCTGTGTGAAGACAGAAAAGCAAGTTAAACTTACATTACTGCAGTAATTATAAATACACATAATTATTACACACAGATATTATTAATCTAAATATTAATGATCAATACAGTCCTTCTAAAGAAAGAAATAGTTATTGTAAAACCCTAAATAATAGAATCTATTACTTTGAAACATGTAAGCTGTATTCTACCCGTGAAAGATGAGACAGTAAGACATTCTCGTGAGATTGTTATGGTTCTGGAAGAATTGTTGACGTGCTCCAGTCTCAGAAAGCTGATAACACATGATGTTTTGGGAACAAGTTATATAAATATTAAACAAAGAAGTTGTTTTCCCAATTAGTTAAAGATCATTCCATGATGCCACCTGGCGGTCTTATGAAATCAACATTATTAATACTGTTTGTTATTTGTTATGAAAGGCTGACCTCTGCCGGATGAAATTAGATATTTATTTCTTCATCAGAAAGACAAATATATGGAAAATAATTTTATATTATTAAGATTTAATATGCAATTATTTCTTATATGATTAATTGTTTTAAGAAGAATTATATAATAAGCTTTATATTTAAATAAGTATATTAGAAGCCCTGTATGTTTCAATAAGCCTTAAATTGCTGAAGGCTCTCACAGGTCTGGTTACAGTGTCAACCTGACCAATCTCATGTCTGGGGAAGTACCATGACATTCCAACATAATTAGCAGCGAACACTTTATCAGAAATGCGTCATGAATGACATTGTTTAGTCTCCATGTCTGGGTCAGCCAACAGACAAGATGGCTGTTGACGTCCATTTTTAATTACGTGCGTCAGAAATGACCTAAACAAAATGTCAAGCACTCCAAATGACGTTAATTCCCACAAGATAAGGTAATTAAGAATTTATAAACAATAATATTGTGACTTAGGTAATCAAAACATGATAAAGCATTGACGCACGAAAGCTTTAGCCAATCAGAGCCTGGGATTCAGGGAAAGTCCAGATTAGGCAGCCATATTGCCTCCAACCCCTATAAAAGTAGGGCCTGAAAGCTCATAGTTTGCAGAAGCCCAGCAATCTCCTGAGAAGACACATGAGGCAGAAGCTATCTTCCCACAAGTGGTTCTAGATGCTGAAGAGATGTCAGAGAAGGGGTAATATGCTTAATATTCTGGTGATTTACTTTATTAATTTTTCAGCATTAAGTTTTGTTAAGATGTTAGCAAGAATTTTTTTTAGAAGCTATTTTTTATGCTATTTCTTTAAGAAGATTACTACAAGTTTTACACAGCTACTAGATACACAGCTATTGATACAGATGAGACTACTTTTGATCTTATTCTACATAACACAACTGTTATATTCTTTTTTGAATGTACTTAGAAGATTGATAATTGCTTGGCTATAAAGCCTTGATGAGATGGAATACTGCTATAAGGAAACACTACTTGGAACTGTTCATATTTTGTATATATGCTGTATGATAAGCCAATACAATTTTTTATATAAAATCATATACTGAGTGCTCTGATTCATTTCAAGGTATACCGTCAATCTATAATTACTGTTATAGAGGGTTCAGACCCCACTATGCCGGATTTATATGATAGCAACGCTTTAAGGGCTGGTCCTTTACTGAGTTAGCAATCATGAAAAAGGCAAAAACCGCTCAGGTTTTTGACAGTTGGCGCCCAACAGTTGATGGTTATCTTGATTGTTATCTTGAAGTATACTTTCTATGGTGGAAATATAGACCATAGTTTTCTATCGCGATAAGAGAATAAAAAAGTACTTATATACTCAAATATAGAGTTGGATATGCATATGAAGCATCCAAAAATCTAAAGCAAAGAAGGAAGATATTCTTATGCTTAAAAATCTCATAGAAGAGAATTACTAATGAGCACACTCAGTTTATAGTCTATGAAAAGACTTAGAAGAGAAAATATATACTTTGGCCTATTGAACATGAGAAAAGGAATAGCGCTACATGTACTTTTCTGACAAAATGAAGCAGATTACATTGGAGCAGCATACTGAAGTAGAGTATATAGCTATACATTATGAAAATGGCTACCTTAGAAGTGCAGAAAACTTTTTGAGACAAGCTCAGTGAAAAAAGAAAAATGAGAGAGCAGATTTTGTCAAACATAGAACATTTTTTTATATATACATGAAGAGAACTACTATCAAGAGAAGTAACATTGTTTTTTATACTGGACAATTGAACAGACTTTGTGATGAAAGCAAAAGCTCCTATAAATAACTTTTTTGAAAAAAAAGAGAAAAATCCTGTTTTAAAGATGTATGGCTCTTTAAATGTAGAAGCTAGCACAAGGATTTATAATTACCTGGGGCTTCCTCCAGCACCCAGTAGTCCAACCCCTCCCTCGCCATCCACCCGGCTTGATCGGGGATTCCACCGTGGAGGAGACCGGACCGACGTGAAGGAAGCTAATGGATTTCAAGAGCCTGGAGGAAGCCCTAGGTATGTAAACATCCTTGTACTAGACACAAGGGGGAAAGAGGCGCCCAAATGGTTATAAAACTGTGAAAACAGCTAAAAAAAGAAAAGGTTGAGGTGGCTTACCTCAAATTACGACAAATTTGGATATAAGATTCACAAATTTTATTAAGCACTAGGCAACGCGTTTCGTGGGTTCTTGCCCAGTGTTCCCACTTCCTCAGGCTAAATACAGTGCCAAAGAAAATCTCAGCCTGTGTAAGGGACGCCTCTGTCTTTGAGGTCAGGAAGGCCAGCCATGCTAGCTTAAAGGGTTAAAAGGATATGCAACTTTTGTTGGATTCGGTTCTATACACACAAAGGTTATTTTTAAACTTAATTTTGGATTGTTTTTATGTGCACAAAAAACACACACTGAGAGATCAGAGTATCAATACCTGATAAAGTGATGGTTTCGACTTGTCATATTGATCTCTCTACAGGCATTCCTCATATTCTGTATCTCACTGAGTGCGACAAGCACATTTTACATCCTTCCTGCCTCTTTCCTGCCTCTCCTCTCCATAGTACAGTCAATGCCCCTTGCCTGATCCTGTCATGCATGAACTTTCACTGTCTGGCAGTCTAAAAACTATTGGCGGAAATAATGATCAACAACTTCTGGAAAAAGCTTCAGGTCTGTACATGGCTTTTTTGTGAATCTTAACTTTTGGTTTGTTCAGGGTTACCAGGTATAGTTAGGAGGACATATCAGGCTTAGTCAGTGTTTTAAATATAGTCTGGGTAAAAAGTTACTGGTAAACCTCAATTAAAGGTTTTAGGTTAAAATTAGACAAAACAAGACGCAGAACATTTATATTGTGCTTTTCTCTTGGTAGACTCAAAGCACCAGAGCTGCAGCCCCTAGGGCCCGCTCTATAGGCAGAAGCAGTGGTGGAGAGCCTCGCCCAAGGTCTCCTATCTAAATAGATGGTAGATTATTGAACTGGAAGACCCGAGAAATGAACCCTGGTCTCTTTTGTCAGAGGCAGAGCCTTTAACCAGTACAATTTCAAGCCAAAATAAGGTTCATGTAAAAAGTCAAGACTTTGTAAGAGAAATGGTTAAGGTTAATGTTTATGTTAAAGTTTTCAGTGTTCAAGGTTTTTTCTACAGTAAAAAAAATGGATAGTGTTCTGCTTATTTTGCATATCACGTGTGATTGTAATTCTATCGCAAGTCACAATACAACAAAACCATGATCGTAGAGTCTCAAAAAATGAATAGCCGCCTGCTATATAGCAGCGGCAAGTGTGCATCTTACAGTAGACATCATTCTGTTTTATTGCCTTTCAACATTGCCTGCTTTGAAAAGAGAACTAGATCATTAAATTAATACCTCATTCATTTTGTTGTCAACAATGAAATATGCAGCCACATGGGCTGGAAGAACATTTTCTAAAAGGAGGCGGTTCAGGTTCTCCATAGTTTCAATTTCTTCATCTTCTTTTCTGAACTTTTCTTTCCATAAACAGTCTAACCTGGAGTAATAGTCCACCTGAATATAAAAATATAAAAAATTTCAATATACCGTGCAAATTTGACTACCCTGAAGCCGAAATGCAAAACAAACAAACCAAAAAAACCCCAGCAGGGCTAGTGCTAACTAGAGTGTCAAAACATTTAATAAGGATTTTTAATATGTTTATGCTGTTGTATGCTTTTATGCGGCTCTCTTAGGAGGCACACTTTTTAATGATCATAGTAACAACAAAGCAATGGAAGTAATGGACACTTTTTATTGACCTGAGGAAGCGGTGTGCCACCACGAAACACATTGTCTGTCCTTCTTGGCTTTTTTGCCAATAAAAGGGACTGTAACTCTACAAGCAGTCTTCTTTTTCCAATAAAAGAGATTCTAACTCTACAAAAGTAATTTTCTTCTATAAGGTAAGGCCGGTGTTTACCTTTTTTTTAAATGGTTTTCAATATTTTTACCTCACTTTGGGCACCTCCTATATTTGTCTCTATTGTCGGAGAGTTGATTTTTTTATGCTCTTTTGTATAAGTTTTCTTTTTTTGGAGAGAGACCGCTATCTGGATTCGAGGCCGAATGGGGATGGTGGTTCCCCACATGTGTATATAGCGGTTGTCTGTTTTGTGCAACCCTCCTTTGTGAATTTTCCTCAACTACTACTAATATTATACACCAGAGCAGGCTCCAGTTTGTCCCTGTGTTTTTCTCTTTTTGTCGTCTAGTTCTGTTGAAACCAGAACATTTTGACTTGTTCAGAACATTTTCAGCTGAACTGATTTTTGACCTATATGCAGCATCCTTACTTTTGATTTTCTCAAATCTGCACAGTTCAACCATTTTCAAAAACTGCCCATTATACTGCCTATATTTCATCAAGTATGTTAGTCCAATACGTAAGCTGCATTGAACATAGATATGGGCTAATTCTCAGCTGACCTAAATGTAACACAGCAAGTAGACATGATATGGTCAATTTGACTGGGCTATAGAAACAGTTTACAGTTGTGATTATTTGTTACTCACCTGTCTTGCCAATAAAATTAAGGTTAGGAAGAACAGAGACAGAGAGAAGCATGACATCTTTTGCAGGTTTTCCATTATGCCAGTAGAACTGCAAATAGAAAACAATAATAACAATAAACTAGAATTAAATTGCTTTTTAATTCCTTCAATTGATGGAATATATATCATGAAAAGCCCCATTGCAAAAATGTGACTATCATCAGTCAATAATGTAATCAGGCTTTATGGAAGGATGGAAAATGTTTACAGCAGTGAAAAGAAATTAGAAAAAGAAACAATTTGGCTGATTCACTAAACTATGGTATAGTTGCCATGCTGTGTGCACACAGCAATTTTATCGTAGTTTACTGAAAACATTCTTATTAAATTAACTTTTCTTCTGAGTTTTCTCATAGCAGATGTTTTCACAACTCATTACTAAAATCAGGGCCGGATTACCCACCAGGCAACAGAAGCAATAGCTTGGGGCCCCCATTCGGAGTCTGAGGGGCTCCATCAGCACTGCAGAACTGAGCCAGGAACAGGAGGCGGCACAGCACAGGAAGGGGGAACAGCAGGCAGGCACAGAGCGGCGGGGAAGTGGGGGGAAGCCTCCCCCCCTCCCTCAACCGGGGCCCCCCTTTTGCGCTCCCCCTCCAGAATTTAGCGAAGCGGGGAACAACTTACCACTTCCTAGTTCCAGGCGCCAGAGCTCTGTGTGTCGCTGGTCTGGTCTTCTCCATTGTCCAATGCCGCTCTTACTGTACTTCTTAATTAGCTAAAATTGGAGGGGGAGCTATAATTGGAGGTGGGGGGCAATTCTGCTAGTTTGCTTAGGTCCCCATTTGGCCTTAATCCAGCTCTGACTAAAATACTAAAAGCCCCTTGCATGTAAATAGTCACAATAAGTTTGCTATTACTTTTCTACCCACTTTTACAAACTGCCTCACCTGGGTCCCTCGTCCCCGCTCCTCCTCTAGCTAGTTTCACATTTTAAAAACATTTAAAATAAATATAATGTAGCAGGCGGCGAGCAGGGAATTTACTTCCTTGCATCCCACCTCTGTTGCGTCACTTCCTGTAATGCTGTCCTCTGATGTTCATTGGACGGCATTACAGGAAGTGACGCGGCGAGCGGTGGAGCGCAAGGAAGTAAGTTCCCCGCTCGCCACCTGCTACATTATATATGATTACAAATGACTTTTAAAGTATTGAAACTTGCTGGAGGGGGAGCGGGGAAGGAGGGACCCAGGTGAGGGAAGGGGGGACCGACCCCCCTCCCCACTGCTGCCCCCTTCCTGCCTGCTCTCCCCTCCAGCATGGTGGCCCCCCACCCACAGCCAGGGCTGGGGACGTTTCCACAGATTGGAAACGTCCTTGCAAAAAAAAAGCAATTTCTCTCAAAACGGAGAGAAAAAAAGATTGTTTACAAGGACGCAGGAGACAAGTGTGGACCTAGCCTTAACATTTCCTGAGCAATCTCAAACTGACAATGTTTCAACCAGCAATGCTATCACTGGTGTGCTCCTCTGTTTGGGAAGACAGCGTTCCATTATGTGCAGTAAAAGACTTTATGAAATGGAGTGCACCAGCTTGTGCTGTATACTTTAGTCTATGAATTTGCACAAAGCAAACTGGTAGTTAAGATTGCACTGTTGGATGTCCAGACAAGTGGATGATAAATATGCCATGCTTCTTAGTGCAAGCTATGCATGCTCAACAAATGTAGACCTTTTCCCTACCTGTACATGACCAATCACAATATAGATGGTGAGGGGGCACAATGCAAAAAATTCAATGCATGTATATGTGTGTGTGTGTGTGTGTGTGTGTGTGTGTGTGTGTGTGCCGTGTGCCTGGGACTTGTAGTGCTGCGTGTGTGTCTGTGTGTGTGTGTGTGTGTGTGTGTGTGTGTGTGTGTGTGTGTGTCTGTGTGTATATATATATATATATATATATATATATATATATATATATATATATATATTGGCTACAGCCCCCTATCTCCATAAAAAATGCCAGATCCCTCTTGTACACAGTGGCGTAGCTAAGAAGCTATGGACCCTGGTGCAAGTTTTACATGGGCCCCCCAAACACTCTATACATAACAATTGATAAGGTGCACCAAAACCCGCCAGACAGCCACAGTGTGAGAGGTGCAGGAAGGAGATGTGGAACAGTTTGTTAATGATTACAACAATATAAAGCATCTGTAGAAGTGATTATTACTAGCACAGGACCAATAGAAAGCTAATACTGTGATTGAGAGAGGGGGCCCTCTGGCCCAAGGGCCCCAGTGCGGTTGCTACCTCTGCACCCCCTATTGCTATGCCACTGCTTGTACAAGCGCCAGAGAGTTTTACCATGCAACTTCCAATCTGCTGTGAGCACATACTGTATTCAGCACAGGCTGGTTGCTCTAAATTTCCTCCTTTCTTTTACTACCTATTATCGTGCATATTTAAAGCGAACCTGAGGGGGGCCTAGCAGACCCCGGGGGGGGGGGGGGGGGGGACTAGAGGCGGCAATAGAGAGACACAGAGGCATGTGATTATGCACAGGACATGCCTCTGTGTTCACTTAAGATTTAAAATACCCGCCTCGGGTTCTCTTTAAAGCTCTATAAAAGCCACATAAAATGACACTTTTGCTCTAAAACAAGACTCTTGTGTGCCCCAGAGAGTCATAAGGGCTCTTTCACACTAGAGGCTGCGGTAGAAAAGGCTGAAAGTCAGCCTTTTGCTTAACGCCAATACATAGCGTTTTCAAAGCGTTTTCAAAGCGTTTTGAATTTTTCCAGCCCATGAAGAAAACTTCCTTTTTTTTTTCTTCTATAAAAATAAGTGAACAAGATAGCTGTAAAACGCTTTGAAAAGGCTTTGAAAACGCTGAAGTTGGCGTTTTCCATTGACTATCATTGAAACGCCAACAGCCAACTTCGGCTGTAAACAGCCCTGAAAAAGCTCCTGGGAGCGTTGAAACGCAACACTCCAAAACGCCGAGTTAGATGTGAAAGGTAAAATGAAAGTCTATGGACTTTCTTTTACCTAGCAAAACGCCAACTTCGGCCGTGGCGTTAAAAACGCCGAAAAATCCCTCTGGTGTGAAAGGGCCCTAAGGGCTCTTTCACACTAGAGGCTGCGGTAGAAAAGGCTGAAACTCAGCCTTTTGCTTAACGCCAATACATAGCGTTTTCAAAGCGTTTTCAAAGCGTTCTACAGCTCATATGAAAACGTCCTTTTTTTTTCTTCTATCAAAATAAGTGAACAAGTCAGCTGTAAAACGCTTTGAAAACGCTGAAGTTGGCGTTTTCCATTGACTATCATTGAAACGCCAACAGCCAACTTCGGCTGTAAACAGCCCTGAAAAAGCTCCTGGGAGCGTTGAAACGCAACGCTCCAAAACGCCGAGTTAGATGTGAAAGGTAAAATGAAAGTCTATGGACTTTCATTTTACCTTGGAAAACGCCAACTTCGGCTGTGGCGTTAAAACGCCAAAAAAGTCCTCTGGTGTGAAAGAACCCTAACTGGATCACCCTCATCAGAGACCCAACTTCCCTGTGCCATGTTATATGGCATGTTATAAACTTAGTATTCTCAACTCTGTGAATAAACGGTTTATTATGTGTGTCTAATATTTACGGATTTGAATGCTATAAGTTTACAAAAACAAAACAAAAAAAAAGCTCATACTTGCTTGCAGGTGGACGTTCGAACAAGTCTGCATGGGTATGGAAGATGATGACATTATACACAATGAAGGCAGGAGACAGGAGAAGCATCTTCAGCTCAAAGCTCATTCTCAGGAATACTGAGCATGCAATAAATGCCAAAATACAGCAGTATATATAATACTAAAATGAAAGAAAAATAAAAAATAAATAAAAGATGATCAGATTGATGACACAAATAATAAGCATAAACCAGGGCATAAATGAGCATTCATTCTTGTAGGAATAGCAGGTCATACATGTATAAGCTTGTGCTGTGCAAATCATTTAAAAACATCACAAATTAAAAAAGGATGAAGCCATTTAGCAGCTATAGCGGGCACCAAAATTCCTAATTAGTGGCAGTGTCCTAAACTTATTGGGGGGAAGGAGGGGGTTTAGTGTTAAGCATAGGCAGTAGGGGGTGATTTGGGTTAGTCACCACCTGGGGGGTCCTAGGGTTAGGCACCAAAAGAGGGGTCTTAGGGTTAGACCCCACCAGGGGGGTCTTAAGGTTGGGCACCACTGGGGGGGGCTTAGCGTTAGACCAGAGGGGTCTTAGGGATAAGCAACATTAGGGGGGGTCTTAAAGTTAGGCATCATCAGGGGGGTCTTAAGGTTGGGCACCACTACAGGGGTCTTAGCGTTAGGCCCCTCCAGCGGGGTCTTAGCAGGGTAATATGCATAAGTCCACCCCCCAAACAGTGACATGCTGCCTGCTGCACAGGAAGACGTTACTGTTTTTCGCCCGATCGGTGCATGTGAGGCACAACATACCGTAGATTACAATGCAAATGCCTGCCACTTGTTATCGCTCAGCAATGCACTGCAGAGTCTGCGTCATCTCTGCGTCATCGTAAACTACTTAGCTACATTGCGCTGCACCGTGGGTAGTGTGGCCAGTCTCATAGAGACTAATGACCACTGCAACGGAGTGATGCGACACTACGCAGTATGTGTGAAAATAGCCTGAAACATACTCCAGAATGTTATGCAACCTGACTGGATCATCAGGAGGCTTTTTTTAAACTTCCTTCAGCTGACTATTGGTGAGAATACTTTGGCTGGTTGATATATCTAGGAGCGTACATATGTATTATAACGCTGCTGGGCAATTGGGCGCAGGGTGAGATGAAGTGATGGCTTACCTTGCTGCAGCTGAAATTCCCTGCAGCGATAAATACTATTCCCCCTTTGAGTCGTAGAAACTTGGGATCCACGTAAACGCGTCATTCTGGGTCCGGCTATTGCCTGCTATAGCATTGCAGCTATAGTGGCACTGAGATCAGGCACAATATGGCACACCGCATGCGCTCAGTAGAGCTGCTTCCTCTCTATAGGGTATGCACGCCATTTTGGTAGCAGTACTTTTCCTAACACTCCGTTATATGGCTTAAAAGAAAATCTGTAAAAAAAAACAACAAAACCAGCCCCTGGGGGGTACCTACCTCGGTAGGGGGAAGCCTTCAGATCCTAATGAACCTTCCCTCATCCTCTTCACCCTCTGGGATTCAGCGCTGGCAGTCCCCGAAAAGCGACCATTTAAATATTTACCTGCCACGCTCCTGCGCAGGCGCAGTAGCGGCTTTCCGATGGGCTCTGACGGGAATAGCCGAGCCTGATCGGGTACACTTTACTGCGTAGGCACAAGTCGCCTGCACAGTAGAACGGACCCGATCAGGCTCGGGCCCATTGGAAAGCGGTTACTGCATCTGCGCAGGAGCACGGAAGGTAAATATTTAAATGGCCGCTGTTCGTGGACTGCAAGTGATGGATCCCGGAGGGTGAAGAGGACGGGGGAAGCCTCATTAGGATCGAGAGGCTTCCTACTCCCTAGGTTAGACAGATTCTCTTGAACCATAAAAAATGATTTACTCCTTATTGACAAGCTTGATTTTTTTTCTGGTTGGAATTAAAATTTGAAAAAAAAACAAAAACTATGAGCAACACTCAGGGCCGGGCCGAGGCATAGGCTGGAGAGGCTCCAGCCTCAGGGCGCAGTGTAGGAGGGGGCGCACAATTCATTCAGCTGTCATTCCTAATTGTGTTTGAAGCAGAAATAAATAAGAAAATGGGATACATGGCAGTGACTGCAAGCCAGATAACTATATATTAAGGTGTTGGGGAGGTTGTGGGCCCTGTGGCCCTCTTAGTGTAATAGCAATCAGTGTGTGACAGCTGGGGTGGGAGGGGTGGAGGGGCGCACTTTGGTGTCTCAGCCTTGGGTGCTGGAGGACCTTGTCCCGGCTCTGGCAACACTGTCCACGGGACCTAGAGATTTCTTGCTGTGACTAATTATAATATCGAGCTTCAAGTGTGACAAAGTTGCCTTGTGACATGGAAATAAAAAACCTATTTACAAATAACAATCAAATTGCTACTTTTCTATTTATTACTATTTCTGTTTGACTCATGGTTATTTATAAAACAGGAAAAGTCATACTGCCTGAGGTTCCTAGTATTCATTTTATAATTCTAATGGTGTGAATTTCAACACAAGTTAAAGGGATACTGTAGGGGGGGTCGGGGGAAAATGAGTTGAAGTTACCCGGGGCTTCTAACAATCCCCCGCAGACATCCTGTGCCCGCGCAGCCACTCACCGATGCTCCGGCCCCGCCTCCAGTTCACTTCTGGAATTTCTGACTTTAAAGTCTGAAAACCACTACGCCTGCATTGCCGTGTCCTCGCTCCCGCTGATGGCACCAGGAGTGTACTGCGCAGACCAAAGACCATACTGGACTTGTGCAATACTCTCCTGGTGACATCAGTGGGAGCGAGGATGCAGCTGCGCAGGCGCAGTGGTTTTCAGACTTTAAAGTCTGAAATTCCAGAAGCGAACTGGAGGCGGGGCCGGAGCATCGGTGAGTGGCTGTGTGGGTACAGGATGTCTGCGGGGGACCATTAGAAGCCCTGGGTAAGTTCAACTAATTTTTCCCCAACCCCCCTACAGTATCCCTTTAAAGGGAGAAAGCACTTCTAAACACTTTCTTCAGTCTTTAAGAGAAAATACAGTCTGGCACTAGTGATGGACATGTCTACAAGAACTCATAGAGAAGCATGTAATCAGTTTGGTCAGGTGATAGATATGTAAGTCTCCGATTTGCTAGTCATGATCATGTGCTGAAACAGGATGTGATGACAGCAAATCAGAGCTTTGCAAACCTATCAGCTGATTAAACAAATCACACGCTTCTCCTTGAGTTCTCCTAGACATGACCATCACTATGTGGCACAACATGCAACAAAAACCTGTCTTTCAATTCCTTATTCTCCATGCACTTATTTTTCCTTCCTGTGTTTTTGAGAGCCTTTTCACACTGGCGCGGTGCAGTATTTTACCTCAGCGTACCGCTAGGGCAATGTAAGTGTATGGGGTACTTCACACTGCCTGCGGTGCGCTGCACCGGAAGTAACCTATGTAATTAAGTGCATACCCAAGTTACTATACGGCTCCTGCAGTGGACCGGAAGTCATGTAAGTCTATGGTGAGAGATTTTTTTTTTTTTAAAAGCTCGCCGCAAGTTTTACACTTCAGCGCACGTGATCACTTGGCCACAGGAAGTGAGCTTCACTTCCTGCTTGGCAGGCTGCCAGATGGGGATTACCGCATACTAACGTGGTAATCCCCGAAGGCCTGTTTTTGGCAGTGCAGTGCGGTCCCCAGCCTGAAAGTAATGTTATTGATGTAAGAAACAAATCCCCCCCATGCCCCTCCCCTCTTCCCCAACCATTTTTCCTTTGTATCCAGTCCAGTCAGCCACAGATGTAAACCGAATATAAAGCAGTTTGTTGCTTACAATTAGCACAGCTGTAACACAGAAGCTTCTCCTCTGACTTAGTAAAAATTAGCTTATTGCTGGCCCATTTCAGGTCCTGCCATTTTTTTAATTCGTTTTTGCAAAGTTACTTATAAAACATACACTGTCTTTATGCCTAGAAGACAGGTTTGGTATGCCTCACACTATCCCCTAAATTCCTATGTCATCTTTTGTTGCCAGCTAGAGCAAACAAGTACATGCAAATTACAAATTGTCACTAGCATCGCATCTACAATAGCTTTGACAACAGTAACAGCTCTATAAATCTGTAAAGCATTTAAAAGATTTATTAGTTTAATTAACTGAACTTACTGGAATGCTCTGACACCCGTCTGTTCCTAAGCTGGAGCCATTACATTTCTGGACACTATGGTCTAAAGGCTGAAGGAACAAATACAAATATAATCATTTGTTTAGTAGTGGTTATACAAATAGTTAATAGCAGCAGCAGTCAGTGGGACAGAAGCATCAAAGCAGGATGTAACTCAGGAGCATTAGGGAGGCTATCATTTTTATTTCCTTTAAGGCCTGGAACCCACTGAAATCCGCAAACGCAAAACGCAACCGCTAGCGTTTTGTCTGGGCGGTTTGCAAGCGGATTCATGCGCGTTTTCGGTCGCGTTTTGCAACAGTGTATTTTTTTGCTCAGCGGTTGTGTAGCGTTTTGTGTTTTTATCCTGATTGGTCCTGTGAAAACGCTAGCAAAACCGCTCAGTTTAGGTTTTGCTGAGAGTTTCTGCTTGCGTTTCAATACTTTACATGAAGCACTAACGCTCCCAAAATGCTGCAGGTCCTGCGTTTGCGTTTCTGGGAAACGCAAACGCTCCTGTGGAAGTTGCCCTATCCATTAACATCAGCTGAGCGTTTTGGCAAAACGCTAGCGTATCGCAGCGCTGCCAAAATGCTCAAAAAAACGCTCTTGTGGGTTCCAGCCCTTAAAGTGGACCTGAACTCTTGCACAAGACAAAAGGAAAACAGGGAGAAATGCACCATGTATGTATTTAGAGAGTTAAGCATGTCTAATTCCCCCTCATCTGTGACTAATTAAAACTGTAACATGAACTTTCAGTTGTGTCAACTCAGGAATATCTGCTGCCTCAGCAGAGCAGCTAATTTGTAAATGCAGGATGTTAACCCTATGTTTGCTTCCATAAAAGCAGGCAGTAGACACTGCAGATTTATTTCAGAATTTGAAACAGCTGGAACAAAGAAATGTTTTTTTAAAGGAAACATCAGGCAAAAAAACATAAAATCAGCTTTACTCACCTGGGTCTTTCTCCAGCCGCTGTCCCGGGCTCCCCACACGCTGTTCAGGACATCCTCGAGGTTGTCCTTACTATGGCTGCGTGAAGCGACGCTGTCAATAATGGCCACGTTGTCCGTGACGTACTGCGCAGGCGCATAGTTCTGCGCCTGTTCAGTACGCCACGGACAACGTGGCCATGATTGACAGTGGCGCGATCAGCGTGGGACAGTCGGCTGCAAGGGGCAGGAGAAAGCCCCAGGTGAGTAAAGCTGATTTTACGGTTTTTTTTGCCTGATGTTTCCATTAAATGTTATTATGCTGTTATTTATCTTATAGAGCAGAAAGGCAATTCTGAGTTCCGGTCCACTTTAAACAATACTATATCTCTTAGGTTGCAATAGTGTCTGGATAATACACCTGAAAGAAGCATACAGCAAATCTAGTCAGACTTCATTAAGAAACATCTGATCTGCATGTTGTTCAGAATCTATGGCTAAAAGTATTAGAGGCAGATGAACAGCAGAACAGCCAGGCAACTGGTATTGTTCAAATGGAAATACATAATGCAGCCTCCATATCCCTCTCAGTTCAGGTGTCATTTAAGAAAAGTAGGTAATATAGATAAATGATCAAATCTCTGTAGATTCATTACAAAATGGAAAGTTTTAGAGGGCATAACTAAAAGGACCACTATCCCAATATAGTTTAAGATTATAAATACACACAAATATAAAGATGTATATTTCTTCCTGAAAAAAATACACTATAGCTTCCTGCCCTTATAGCGCAGGATGCTTTAGCAGACAGGAATGCGAAGAAAGCTGCGCATGGCCCGGGGGGGCGCAGGCACAGTTGTCGACGGTAACGAAACTAGCTAGAGGGGAAAGAACAATGATCGTGGAGGACCAGCGTGGGACAGGAAGGCTGCAAGGGCCTGGCAGAAGCCCCAGGTAAGTGAAACACTTAGATTTTTATAGTTCTTCAGTTCCGTTTTAAATGAAACCCATTAAAATGCATTAAAGGACAACTGAAGAGAGAAGTATATGGAGGCTGCCATGTTTATTTCCTTTTAAGCAATACCAGTTGCCTGGCAGCCCTGCTGATCCTCTGCCTCTAATACTATTAGCCATAGCCCCTGAACAAGCATGCAGCAGATCAGGTGTTTCTGACTTTAAAGTCAGATCTGACAAGACTAGCAGCATGCTTGTTTCTGGTGTTATTCAGATACTACTGCAGAGAAATAGACCAGCAGGGCTGCCAGGCAACTGGTATTGATTAAAAGGAAATAAATATGGCAGCCTCCGTATACCTCTTACTTCCCCTTTAAGTGTAAAAGGGCCCTAAAAGATCTATACAAATATACCAGTCAGCCTCCCAACTCATTTGCACACTGTTTTGGCAGTTGGACTAAGCAACTGCTGTTCAGTAAGTGCTTTTGAAAATAAAGAAAACCCAGAGAATCCCCTAAGAGGAAATGGACTACTTCAAAACTGGTCAGATTTTTACTACCTATTGCAAGTGACAGCAACATAAGAAGAAAAAAAAACTTTTATAGTGCATTTTATTCTGGATCAAATTTTTCATAACAGTGGCCATTTGAAATAATTTTGATCTTTCACAGGTGATGCTAATTGCTTTCTGTTTTTGTTTAGCACACACACACAGGTACAAGGCTGCAGATTGCCCAGCAAGCTCATGGTGAACCAGAACTCCTAGGAGTGTGTAAGGGGCTAAAAGGACCAAAAAGCCCTCTTACTAAAAATGCTATGTCATACATAATTCTGCCTTCTTAAAGACACTCTGAAGCGACATTAAAAATCGCTTTTTACCTTATAATCAACATGGGCATGTCTGCCACTGCTAAAACGCCGCTATCTCGCGGCTGAACGGGGAGTGCTCCGCTGTTCCCGGGCAGTGCTTCCTGTTGAGGCAGGGCTAATGGCCGCAGCCCTGCCCCTCAGCGCGTCTATCAGCGCTGATCGTCGCCTCTCCCCTGCCCCTCTCCCTCTACTGAGAGGGGCGGGGAGAAGCGGAGATCTGCCGGCTGATAGACGCGCATGGAGGCACAGCTACAGCCATTAGCCCTGCCTCCATGAGCAGCAAAATCTACGACCAAGTTGGTCGTGGATTTTGCAGGGGGGATTTGGGGGGTAAAGACCCCTCGTTCAGCCACTGGATAGCGGCGTCTTAGCAGAGGCAGACATGCCCATGTTGATTATAAGTTAAGAAGCAATTTTTATTGTCGCTTCAGAGTCTCTTTAAAACAGAAGGTATTTGCGATTATTCAGGTTGGAGCGAGCATATGAGGTGTCCCACAGTGCAGCACTGCTGCATATGCAAATCATCCCTGTATTGTCCCCAAAAGCTAAACGCAGACATATGAACTGCTGGAATGCAATGATGTGTCAGCTTCTTAATGATACAGATCCATGCTAATCCAACATGCATACAGACTGTTTCAGACTGGTTGATCATCATCAGCGCATGGCATGGATTAAAGAAAACCCGAGGTGGGATTTAATTATATTAGAGGGGCACAGAGGCTGGTTGTGCACACTATCACCAGCCTCTGTTGTCCTCTGGTGTGCCCCCAGGACCCCCCTGCGATCCGCTGTCCCCTCCGCTGTGCTAGCGACAAGCTGATTGGAGGGAAGGGACGCGGGCGGGTAGCGCCGATACAGAGGAGGCGGGGAAGCGGCGCTGACAGACACCGCATAGGTAAACATTGTGCTAGCGACACGGTGTGTGTCGCTAGCACGGCGGAGGGGACAGCAGATCGCAGGGGGGACATGGAGGCACACCATAGGGCAACAGAGGCTGGTGATAGTGTGCACAACCAGCCTCTGTGCCCCACTAATATAATTAAATCCCACCTCGGGTTCTCTTTAATGCCACACATTATTGCATTCCAGCAGTTCTGAAAATTTCTTTAGCTATCAGGGACAACAAAGGGATGGTTTGCATATTCAACAGTGATGCATCATGAGGGACGTCATATTCTCACTTCAACCTGAATAATCGCGATTCGCAAATACCTTCTGTTTTAAAAAGGGAAAATTCAGTTTTAGGTATAAAGCTGGTGTCTCACAGCAATGTTATATGTCAGAGGCACTTCTGGATCTTTGTTTATTTTGTTTTTTTTTACTAATAAAAATACAGTACATGATTACTTTCTGCCCAGAGCCACTATTTCAGCAAACCAGTCCTGTGGAATGCCATTCCTATGGCTAAGGGACAGTGGACATGCTGCCCAATACCACTTTGATATCAGACATGGGGCTTGATTCACAAAGCGGTGCTAACTGTTAGCACGCCTGTGAAAACCCCCTTAGCACGTCTAAACAAGCTTTTTGCGCGTAAAACTTTACACGCGTAAAACTTTACGTGCGCACTGCACATAGTGCAGGGCGCTCCGCGCGAAGTGCCCATTAAAGTTTATGGGACTTAGCGCGCGCATAGGACTTTGCACGCGCAAAACTTTGTGCGCGATCTGATTGAGAAATCTGGTGCTATCCTACTTAGCACCCTGGTTAGCACGTGTAATGACTTTAGACGTGCTAAGTAGGTTAGCACCGCTTTGTGAATCAAGCCCATTATGTTTTTCTGCACTGAAAGGTGGCTTAAAAAGAACATACCTCCAAAGGGCCCAGTCCTTGATGCTGCTGGGCGCCAGGCTCTATTGGAGGAGTCATGTATGTTCCTTTATTACATTATCACTCAAGGTGTTTTGCCAATATCGGCTCAGCTGTGATGTTCCCAGGGATCTGCTGCCTAAGCTCTCTACATCCCTTAAAACATTCCATGGTGGGAATCCTCTTGACTTCCTAGCCAGAGAAGAATGGTGGATTTCTACAGCACCTTTATGTGAAATGAACACTTTTCACTGTGTGCTGTGCAAGACTTTGGGTCCAATTTAAAGAGGAACTCCAGTGAAAATAATGTAGTAAAAAAAAAGTGCTTCATTTTTTACCATAATTATGTAATAATGATTTAGTCAGTGTTTGCTCATTGTAAAATCTTTCCTCTCCCTAATTTACATTCTGACATTTATTACATGGTGACATTTTTACTGTGGGCAGGTTATGTAGCTGCTCCTAGCTGTTTTGGCTGTTAGAGACAGCTGTAAACAGCTAATTCCTGTCTGTGAACCATGTTACATTGTGGCAGCGCCCCCTGATGGTCTGTTTGTGAAAAGCATTATATTTTTCATGTAAAAGGGGGTATCAGCTACTGATTGGGATAAAGTTAAATTCTAGGTTGGAGTTTCTCTTTAAAGTATGATTTGTAATGCTAAAGGTCTAAAACAGCAGGCAGTTTCCACTGAAATGACTTACCAAGTTAAGAATGGCAATGACCAGTAGTGCACCAATTGTCAGAATTGACAGCGGGATCCGCACAAGAGGCTCAGTCTCTACCTTTTCTGCTACAGAATACAGTGTACGGGACATAGGTGTACTTTCTCCACAGAAACGCTGCAAACAAATACAAACCTAATATTACTGTGTATTCATAGATCATATTTTTTACATTTACACTGGAGAGACTTTAAAGAAAGCAGGTGGCAGGAGTTAGTTTAGTCAAAAGTGTGCATGGACAGTGGCTAACCTTTTGACTGCCCTGTCTGAGATAAAGTATCTAATTTTAGATAACTTTGGGCAGGGCTGCCTCAGCCTGCTAAACTTGGGAAGCTTAATGCAGCCATGCAGAGCGGCAAGGAGCGCTTCATATTTACCTGATCCAGACACAGGTTTGGCACCCCTCTTGGAGGATCCTCTCTCCTCTTCCCCCACTGAGCGGTGATGTAATGCCAACATCCTGCTCCTGCTCACATGATATGACATGTGATCGGGACCCGAAGGAGGAGGTCAGTGTTACAGCGCCACGCAGTAGTGGAAGAGGAGATCGCTCTTTAATACTAACATCCTCCTTCAGGTTCCAGTCACGTCATATCATGTAATTGGGACACGGACATGTCGGCATTACAGCGCCATTCGGTGGTAGAAGAGGAGAGCTGATCTTGGTTGTGGAAGAGAGGAACCGATCCTGCAAGGGGAAAGCTAATCCTGCATTTGGATCAGGTAAATAAGAAGCACTCCCTGTGCCACTCTGCAATAAGTGGAGGCAAGAAATAAGTGGCGCTGCAGCACACTAGAAAAAAAGGCAGTGAAAAGTTTAACATAATTATTGGACAGTCTGTATCCTTTTACTTTCCCTGTCAGAACTCCTACAAAACTACAGAACTTCTACACAAAAAACTATTATTATTGTGCATTTATATAGTGCAGACTTAATCCACACTGCTTTGACATGGTGTACCTAGTCATGTCACTAATTGTCCTCCAGAGGAACTCTGTGGGGGTGATCTATGTAACACAGTCTTTGTGGGGGAGCCGAGGATTTTACACACTTGCCCTTAGAGCTATTTAGCATAAAAATTGCCCAGGTCCAGTGATATTAATTATTTACATCCTTCTCACAAAGGCCCTCATTCAATTAACTTTTCTCCTAAGAGTTAACTTTTATCTAAAATAATTAAGGCATTATTTGCCCCATCCCCAATTCGTTGTTATTATGCCCAGTTTTTGCCATGGCACACTATGGGCACTGTACATTACCGCTACTTAGTTAAACCCACCTATTTGCCAATAGGGGTTGTTCAAAACTTTGTGGCACTAAGTGCCAAATAGATGTTAGAACAAGGTTCTAACTTGCTTGGTTGTTAGAGGCTAATCTATCCCTTCTGAATTCGGAACCAGAGCTTGTAAGTTAATCAGCTTGCAAAACATGGCACATACTTACTGCGAGCTTGTCAGCATAGCAAATGAGCAGCACGCAAAAGATTATCAAGAACACCACGGCAAAAGAGACTCCCAGCTTTAAACTCCTAAAAAGATCAAAGAGGAAGACATTTTCTTGATCTGGAAGTGAAATTACATCATTTACAAGAATTTGCTATAAACATGTATTAATGTTGCATACATCATTTTGTAGTTTCAATTTCAGACGTACATTTCCATTTCAATTTACAGCCGGCCAACTATGCCTAAAACTGCAACTTTCTAGCCTGGAGATGGTGTGTTTCAGTATAGTAGCCCACTTCTTTCCTCTTCTTGTATTGAATCATCAGCTGCAGAATGTTGAAAGCACTGTCAGTTTTTTCCACAACTGAGCTATTTGACAAGCACTTCATAATGGTAGCATTGTAAAAAGTATATGTGATTAACCACTTTGTCCTCTGCTACAGTATATCTACGTCAGCTGTGGCTCTCTCCAAGCCACAGCGACGTAGATATACTGACTTGCTTGCAGCCCTGTTGTACAGGAACAGGTGCGCTTCAGAGCGCACCTCCTGGCACTAACAGCTGCAATACTAATTGGTGAAAGGGAAAATGTGACCCCCCCCCCCCCCCGCGGATGAACGATCACCACTGTAGCAAACAGCGGTGATCCTTCATCTCTCCCCTCGGTGGCCAGATCTGTAAAAAAAAAAAGGATTAGAAAGCAGTCTGACTCACCTTTTCCTGTTCCAGCGACCAGCCTGCAGCCCGAGCCTCCGATCTCCGCTCTGCACGCAGCCCTGTGATGCTGAATAGCCGAGTCCCGGCATCACAGGGCTGCGTGCAGAGCGGCGATCGGAGGCTTGGGCTGCAGGCTGATCGCTGGAACAAGATAAGGTGAGTCAGGCTGCTTTCTAATCCTTTTTTTTAACAGATCTGGCCACCGAGGGGGCTGCCTGGGTGGGGGGCTCCTATGGGGGTGCGTGGACCCCTGGTGGGGGGTGGGGGGTAAAATGTGCAGCTGGGGGGGCTACAATAAAGTAAGAGGGGGTACAATTTTATTTTATGTGTATAATTTTATACTGGGGGCAGATCTGGCTATAATGGTGGGGGACCCTAATCCAGGGTGTACTCGCTAATCCTGAGGGCGCATCTGGCTATAATGGGGGACCACTATTCCTGGGGACACATATTGACACATGAGGGGCAGCAATCCTGGGGATACATCTATCTATCTATGCTGGGAGGTGCCAAACACAGAGGACACATCGGGCTATACTGGGGGTGACTGATATTGGGGACACATCTGGCTATAAGGGGGGGGTCTGATACTTGGGACACATTTTGCTATCTATACTGGGGGACATAATACTGGTGACATGTTTTTATCTCCTGTGGTACTTTTTATTTTTAAACTGGGATTGATACAAACTGAGAAAAAATGCATTTTTTTTTTCATTTTCCCCCTATTTTTCCCATTAAAATGCATATAAAACTTTTTTGGTCTAGGGATAAAATACCCGCCAATGAAAGTCTAATTTGTCCTGAAAAAAACGATACCTAGATCATTTAGGTGTCATGAGTAAGGATAAAGTTATGGCTGATTAAAAAGGGACACCGCTAAAGTGTCAAAACTGCTTTGGTCAATAAGGGGAAAACAAGGTCTGGATGCGAAGTGGTTAAGGAGGAGCGCACATTGCTATGTAAGCAATGATTATAACAAAGGCACGCTATGCAGCACAACCCCACATTATATATATATATATATATATATATATATATATATATATATATATATATATATATATATATATATATATATATATATATATATATATATATATATACACAAAAAAACCAAAAAGGTAAAAAAAAAAAAAAAAAAGGCAAACCTTTTTTGACATCCCTTTTTAATGGGTGGTATACTGGTAAAAAAAAAAAGTCCAGGTAACACACAAAGGGCCATATGCAATTCACTTTTTCACCTGACTTTTCTACTAGGAGATAATTTTTTATTTTCAAATTAAAATAACTTTCCAGCAATTTTTAACTAAAAAAGTACCAAATAGCAAATGAAAAAAGTACTATCAAAATTATTTTGAGCATTTTCTTGCTTTATGATGGCTTAAAATGCATTTTATTGATAAATTAAAAAAAATCACCCAGGAGAAAACTGAGGTGAAAAAATGAATTGCATATGGGCCAAAGGGCCATGTGCAATTCACTTTTTCACCTGAGTTTTCTCCTAGGTGAAATTTTAAGACTTGTCAATTAAAAATGCCTTTTGAACTACCAGCAAGCAAAAAAAAAAATACTCAAAATAATTTTGATAGTACTTATACCTACTTATTGATACTTTTTTCCTTTGCAAAATGCTAAAAAGTTACTCTAAATCAAAGATGAATTTTTTTCTCCTAGGAGAAAACTCAGGTGAAAAAGTGAATTGCATATGGCCCAACGTATTTTTCATATAGTGGAGGTGGTAATACTAATATTATAAAAAGTTATGCAATTTTGACAAGTGTGAACCCTGCCTAAGAGTTTTCTAATGAATTTAATATAGTTAAACAATTCCCATCCCTGCCCTGCAGCAACCAGCAATAGCTATACTTTTTCTAGTTGTTCACTTGCCTATATTATCACAGATTAAATGCAAAGTGACACTCCTATCCTAAAATGTACATTAGGCACATGTAAGTGGAAATGTTTTGAACTTAACACCTACATATACTGATAATTAGTGTTGGCGTTCAAATTCGGGACCACATGGTTTAAAACCCGAACAACCGCATTCAGCACAATTTCAGCACCGGATGCGTTTTGTTTAGTTCTGATACTTCCTGATACCAAGCTGGTATGTACCCAGTCCTTCTGTCCGGTGCTGAAATGGTGCTGAATGCGGCTGTTCAGGTTCTGAACTATTGATAATACATAAAAATGGAACTTATAGAAAGAATATGAATTAGATTGCTTTGCTGGTCTGATAACATGTGGCTGTATGTTTGTTATATGTAAAAATTGTTGATTAAATAAATCAAAAGAACTCCAACTCAGACTGTTCAGGAATATTCTGCTCTCCAACCATGGAATGTGAGGGGAGTGATATACATTCTGGCTGTAAATTATGTTGTGGAAACATTCAATGTATTCCAATTAACTGAGCATATTATACTCAGGTTTTGAATTTAAATCATGATAAAATTAAAAATGGTGTTTATTTAACAAAAAAAAAATGGTCTGTTGTGATGCCAACCAGGAATCCTTTCTAATTATATACACAATATATACATCAGCAAACCCCAGTTTGCACTTTAGTAAAAAAATAAAATAAAAATGTTTTCTTAATAGAAAATTCTTAACCCAAACATTTATCTAGAGAACCAAGCAATGTGTAATGTGCAGAAGCAAGTGCCACAGTTACTTGTAAATCCTATGGGGCATATTGGGGCACTTCTTTCTCTTACCTTGTTAGGTCCCATTGAGGATGTGATCAGTGTTTGCGTAGCATGTGTACATTCACTGCTTTGAAGGGGATTCCAGAATGGGGTTGGCTGGTTCTACATACCTGTGGTTATGTGGTACCAGCAATCCCTGGTTCCTGACAGTTTTGGCATTTCAGCTGTGCTATTATTGATACAGCAATAACTTTTACATTACTCGTATCATCAAGTGCTATATATATATACATATATATATTTGGTTTTTCCCAGTTACAATGATACCACACATGCATTATTTCATTACTATCTGGGCATGTAGTTGACCATAATGCCCAGCCTATGTGTCCTCTGTAGTGATAGGATGTAATCGCTAGGGAAACAGTTCAGCGGCCCTAGTGCTGTATAGATACATAACATCAAATTTCTGTTGTGTGTGACTGACATCTTGTACAGGAGATGCTTAAAAGACTGGGCAATAAGCTTGACTGACTGACCCAAAAGTTTCCTTTTCTGCTTTACTGGAGTAAGAAGTGATATAGGTGATTCTGGCCTAATGGACAATAGGTACATTTATTCCATAGATCTTGTCCACCTAGAGATGTTCCCCATTGTTCATGTGCTTATTTTTTGTGTGTATTACCACTAGTACAGAAGTCCCAGAATGAGATTGGCCTGGTTGTGGCTCTTGAGCTCACCTTCGAACATATGAAAATATGGAACAACTATCTGCTTTTTTGAAAGTGTTAAGTTTATCCACTGACTTCATCTGAGATGAGGCTGTTTTTTTTGGTTTGTTTTTTGCCCTGGCTGAGAAGTGCAAAGTGCTTACCTTGGCATAACCAGAATTTGAATCAAAAATATACAAAAGAACACTATGCTGGCACATAGGAAGTAATTTTGAATCTTAGGAATTCTTAGGGTTCGGTACTATAAAAAGAAAAAAGGAAAAATACATACAGTATATATTACCATTTAATATTTTAAAGTATAAAACAGACAGATACCAATAATGATTCAGCAATATATTCAAACTACTATTTTCATTAATATTAATAATCATAATTTAGCAGGTGAGAAGTGCTTTTATGTCAGCAAGTTAGCAGAGTTTTGGGGAATCTCTTGATGTTATCTTGCTGCCTGGATCACAAATTCAATTTTGATTGGTTAATTTTACCACTACCAAGTAATAGAAGAGCTTACTTAGTATTCAAAATCTGTTGGCCCTCATGCCACATAGAGATAGTAAAATTGGTCAGTCATTGGTCTATCAAAATTGGATGTGTGTGTACCAGGCTTTAGTTAGGCTTAATTGTGTACAAGTATACATTAGAGTTTGGATGCTGTATTAGGCCCGGTTCACATTAGCGTTCCCTGTCCGGATTCGCCGGGCCGGATCTGGACCGTATACTGTACAAACAGAACGTACGTTCCGCATAGCAATGCAAAGGCTATGCGGACGTTTACACGCGTCCGTTTCGTACAGTACGGAGCCGGACCGGAGCAGGACTCCGGACGCTTTTCCAACATGCGCTATTTTTCGGTCCGGATCATCCGGCCCACGCACCCGGACCGGAGCCTGACTGCACCATCCGGATATAGAAAACCAATGGGAAACTGAAGCACAGAACACACTGGAGACAAACACCGGACGTTCTACCTTACTTCCTATGCGTATTTATAGCGGCCATTTCGGATGGGGACACATGGGCCCAGCATATCTGGAGTGGAGCAGCAGTGACACACGTGCTGGAGCTGTTTGGCAGTATGTCGGAGGTGGAGGTGAGGCCTACAGCGGAGGACCTGATTCTACAGGTGCACCAGGTGCACCTTCTGCAGACCCCAACAAAATTATGGTAATTTTGTTTATTTTTTACCCCACGAATCCGGATGGCAGCCTGATGCAAACGGACCGGATCCGGATCGGATCAGAATCGGAACCGTACAGTTCCGATCCGGATCAGGTCCTGATCCGATCTGGATCCGGTCCGTTTGCATGCCAAAACGCAAGTGTGATCGGGGCCTAAAAGACAATAGGTGTTCAAAATGAATTGATTTAGGTTTTTATATTTATGTAGGTTGTTAATTTGGTTGTTACTTTATGAGAAAATAATATTACTTACTTTTTGAAATCATGCTCAATTTACAGAATTTTTCACAAGTGCATAAATTGTCTTTAGAGATGGCCCGAATGGTTCGACCACAAACTTATTCGCGTGAACTTCAGTGGTTCGCATTCGCAGTGAACCGCGAACTATATGCGAGTTCGACCCGCCCCCTATACTGCATCATTAGGGTCAACTTTGACCCTATACATTACAGTCAGCAGACACAGGGTAGCCAATCAGGCTACACTCCCTCCTGGAGCCCCCCTTATAAAATGCTTCTTGCTGATACTTATTGCTAAAAAGCACTCCTCATCCTCAACAGCTCTTTTGAGAGTTAATGCTGTTCTTGTGATCTATTTTTTTCGTGTGTGTGTCCCACAGACACTTGTGTTGCATATACAGCCCTCTCAGTCAGTTGCAGCTGCTGGACCTTGGACCCTTGGTAATTCCTACTGTGCCACTGCCAGGCCCAGCACATTCAGTGACTACCTGTGTGTGTGACAGCTGCACATTTGTGATACCAATCACTGCATACCCACCTGTTCAGTGCACCTACCTACCTATGTGAGCGCACGCAGTTTTATATACCACCAGTCACTGCAACTGTTCACGGTACCTGTGTGTGTGACAGCTGCACATTTGTAATACCAATCACTGCATACCCACCTGTTCAGTGCACCTACCTATCTACGTGAGCGCACGCAGTGTTATATATCAGTCAGTCGCTGCACCTGTTCACGGTACCTGTGTGTGTGATAGCTGCACATTTGTAATACCAATCACTGCATACCCACCTGTTCAGTGCACCTACCTACCTACATAAGCGCACGCAGTGGTATATACCACCAGTCACTGCACCTGTTCATGGTACCTGTGTGTGTGACAGCTGCAAATTTGTAATACTATTCATTGCATAATTGTTCACAGTACCTGTGTGACCGCACGTTGTTTAATATACCAGTCCGTCCATACCTGTTAACTGCATGTGTGTGACAGCTGCACATTGTATTGTAATACCAGTCACTGCATACCTTTCACTGCACCTGTGTGACTGCACATTGTATTAGTCAAGTCAGTGCCTACCTTTCACCCCCCCCAGATATGTACAAAACAACAGGCAGAGGCAAAGCCAGAGGCAGACCCAGAGGCAGGCCACCCGGCAGGTCTGTTCGAGGTCGTGCTGACGTGATTTTGTGCAGCCCTGGCCCAAAGTATAGTGCTCAGAAGAAGGCACGTCCCATCAACTCCCAAGATTGTCAGGACGTGGTTGACGATTTAACACAGAACACCTCATCTTCCGCAGCCAACAGCGCTACTACAAGCACCACATCCGCTGCATTTGACACTTCGCAGGAGTTATTTGGTGGGGAATTAACTGATTCACAGCCATTATTGTTACAACAAGATGAAGGCGCTAAGCAAGTTACAGCACCTCATATGTCTGAGTTGTGAGGAGGAGAAGGATGAAGTACCTCCTGTTGGTGCAGTTTATGAGGTGTCTGAGGCAAGCGAAGCTGGAGAGAATGATTATGATGATTATGCTGATACGTATGCCACGTGGGAACCTAATAGACAAAATGACCAAGGGGACAGTTCAGAGGGGGAGTCAGAGAGGAGTAGGAGGAGAGGAGTTCCTGAAAGAAGCAGGGGGAGCTCGTCATAAAAAAAAAGCTGGTGGCAGTGTCTGGCGCCATGTATCGCCACCTATGGACAGTCAGCCTACATGCCCTTCAACATCAGCTGCTGATGCCACCATAGTGCCATCACCCCAGAGAGGCTCAGCGGTTTGGAATTTTTTTTTGTGTGTCCCCCTGGCCTTTCCTACGCGGTCGTGGAAAGGCCAACAGCCACGTATGGACAACTGCCTTACAAAGGCACATGGAACAAAGGCACATGGAGAAAAGGCACAAACTGCAATGGGAAGACCACCTGAGGAAAAGCAGCACACAAAAGCAAAGCCACCCCCTCCTTCTCCTCTTCCTCCTTCAGGTGCATCATCTTCAGCCGCTTTTTCCCTTGCACCTTCACAATCATAGCCACCTACCTCCACTCCGCCTCTCACCTTGAGCGGGTTCCTGCTCCTCTGCACACAGAAGCAGCCAGGTGTCCGTGAGGGAAATCTTTGATCGGAAGAAGCCAATGTCTGCCAGTCACCCCCTTGCCCGGCGTCTGACAGCTGGCTTGGCGGAACGGTTAGCTCGCCAGCTGTTACCATACCAGCTGGTGGACTCTGAGGCCTTCCGTAAATTTGTGGCCATCGGGACACAGCAGTGGAAGATACCAGGCCGCAATTATTTCTCCAAAAAGGTGATACCCAAACTGAACCATGAAGTTGAAAGGCAAGTGGTGTCATCTCTGGCACACAGCGTATGGTCAAGGGTCCATCTGACCACGGATGCCTGGTCTGCCAAGCACTGTCAGGGCAGGTACATTACTTACACAGCCCATTGGGTCAACCTGGTGACTGCTGGCAAGCAGGGAGTACGTGGCTGTGCAGCGGACCTAGTTGTGACACCTCCACGGCTTGCAGGCAGGCCTGCTGCCACCTCCTCTTCTCCTGCTATATCCTCTTCGCTGTCGTCCTCCTCTTACTCCTTGGCTGAGTGGCAGTTCAACTCTACTGGTGCTGCGATCTCCTCTCCAGCTACACAGCCCCAGCTCCCCAGGGCCTATGCTGCATGCCAGGTATGACGATGTCACGCCATCTTAGACATGTCTTGCCTCAAAGCAGAGAGTCACACTGGAGCAGCTCTCCTGGCTGATCTGAACAAACAGGTGGATTAGTGGCTGACCCCGCACCAACTGGAGATTGGCAACGTGGTGTGTGACAACGGCAGCAATCTCATTTTGGCTTTGAATCTGGGAAAGTTGACACATGTACCCTGCATGGCACGTGTGCTGAATCTCATAATTCAGAGATGTGTGTGTAAGTACCCAGGCTTACATGACATCCTAAAGCAGTCCAGGTAGGTGTGTGGTCATTTCAAGCGGTCTTACACAGCCATGGCACGCTTTGCCGATATTCAGCGGAGAAACAACTTCCCGGTGAGATGCTTAATTTGCAAAAGCCCGACTCGCTGGAATTCAACGCTCCTGATGTTCAACTGCCTGCTACAACAGGAGAAAGCCGTCAAACAGTATCTCTACAACTACAGTCAAAGGACACAGTCTGGGGAGATGGGGATGTTCTGGACACTGATGCGAAATGCCTGCAGGCTCATGTGGCCGTTTGAGGAGGTGACAAACCTGGTGAGTCGCAGTGAAGATGCCATCAGCGACTTGATCCCATATGCTTTCTTCCTGGAGCGTGCCGTGCATAGAGTGGTGGATCAAGCTATGGAGGAGCGTGAACTGGAACAGGAACAGGAGGAGGAGTTGTGGGATCAATTCTCAGCAGAAGCAGATGATTCCTCAACACCTGCGGCAGCACAGAGGGGGGAGGAGGAGGAGGAAGAGTCGTGTGGGAAAGGAGTCAGATGATGAGGAAGATGTTTTTGGGGTTTTTTTTGGGGAGGAGGAGGCGGAAGAATAACCGCAGCAGGTGTCGCAGGGGGCTCGTGCTGCTTAACTTTCCTTTGTTATTGTTCGTGGCTGAGGGGAGGAGGAGAACTTAGCTAACATCACTGAGGAAGAGCAAGAGGAAATGGATAGTACATCTGCATCCGAATTTGTGCAGGTGGCGTCTTTCAAGCTGTCCAGCCTTTTTTGGGACCCCCATATAAAAACACTCAAGGGGAATGTGCGGTACTGGTTGGCCACGCTACTAGACCCTCGGTATAGGCACAAAGTGGCGGAGATGTTTCCAAATCACCAGAAGGCAGAAAGGATGCAGCACTTGCAGAACAAGCTAGCAACTATGCTTTACAGTGCGTTTAAGGGTGATGTCACAGCACAACGGAATAAAGGTGCCACTGCCAGTAATCCTCCTCCTCCCATGTCCACGCAGCAAAGGACAGGAAGCTCTAGCGATCTCATGGTGATGTCGGACATGCGGACATTCTTTAGTCCAACGTCTCGCCTTAGCCGTTTCGGATACACCCTCCACCAACGCCTCAACCGGCACGTAGCCGACTACCTGGCCTTAAGTGTGGATGTAGACTGTGAGCAGCGATGAACCCCTGGACTACTGGGTGCGCAGGCTTGACCTGTGGCCAGAGCTGTCACAATTTGCCATCCAACTTCTGTCTTGCCCTGCCTCAAGCATCCTGTCAGAAAGGACCTTCAGCGCAGATGGAGGCATTGTCACTGAGAAGAAAAGTCGCCTAAGTCACAAAAGTGTTCAGTACCTCACCTTTATCAAAATGAATGAGGCATGGATCCCGGAGGGCTACTGCCCGCCCGAAGACTAAATCAGTCCCCACACACAGCATCTCTGCCTGCACGCCGTGTGACTGCCTGCCCCAAGACTAAGTCGGTCCCTACACAGTATCTCTGCCTGCAGGCCGCTTGGCTGCCCTCTCCACCACTACCAACAGGGTCCAGGACTCCAGGCGGATTCCTGAATTTTTAAGGCTGCTGCTAGCAGTGGGCGCTATAATAATTTTTCTGGTGCATGTACATGCCTGCATAATTTTTCTGGCTGCACTGCAGCTGCAACAACAAAACAAAAGGCATGTACATGTGTCAATTCCCCTTCATGATCGTTACCTTGCCACGGTGAAGGGGCTTGCATATCAAAATGATGTAAGAGTGAACAGAGGCGCCAGCAGGATAAAAGGTTCTAAAAGGCTTAAAATCCCTCAGGAGGTGGTGGTGGACTCACCTCCTCGAAGCAGACAAGATTCCGTCAGTTTAATGACAACAGGTTTATTAATATACTCCAAAACAAACAGTGCAACGCGTTTCACGGGTTAGTTCCCGCTTCCTCAGGCAATAAACAAATAGGAGTACACTGTAAAGACAGAGACAGATAGCGTATAGGCCTAAGGATACGCTATCAGTCTCTGTCTTTACAGTGTACTCCTATCTGTTTATTGCCTGAGGAAGTGGGAACATACCCGTGAAACGCGTTGCACTGTTTGTTTTGGAGTATATTAATAAACCTGTTGTCATTAAACTGACGGTATCTTGTCTGCTTCGAGGAGGCGAGTCCACCACCACCTCCTGAGGGATTTTAAGCCTTTTAGAACCTTTTATCCTGCTGGCACCTCTGTTCACTCTTACATTATAAATATCCACCCCTGGTGGAGGGGTGTTTCCCCTTATTTCTTTATCTACAGAGAGCGACTTTTAATCCTGAGTGAGGACAGGTCTAATCTCCTCACCTGTCTATACAGTGGTTACCTAGGAGGTAACCCACGTTTGTGAGTATATACATTATATACTTTTCATTTCCAACCTCTTGTTTTGCATACTACACTATATTGGGCTCTCTGTATTTCTTTTGTCTTTATCGGCATATCACAATGAAGCAATGAGTGTCTCTGGGGGGGGGGGGGCACACCCAAGATAATAAGGTTGTTGTTTCATTGTGGACAGACCAAATTCGATCAGCTGGACAGTCACTGTTCTGTCATTGAGCTACCTCAGCCCGGCAACCATATGGGCTGGAAAGCCGCCATCACCTGCACTCTCGCCATGGTGCGCACCAGTCCAGCACGGCCGTCACTACACAAACAGCTGTTTGCAGTCACTGAATACCTTTCACTGCATCTGTGACTGCACATTGTATTATACCTGGCAGTCAGTGCATACCTTTCACTTGAATAGATGGCAGAATTGCCCTCGATAACAGAAACAGAAACGAAAAAAAAATGCAAAAATTCATAATTTCTCAGCTTTCAGCCATTGTAGTTTAAAAATAAAATGTGCTATTGTAGATAAAACCAACATCTTATTTGTCCTGGTTATTACAACGTTTAAATTGCGTCCCTAGTACAATGTATGGCGATAATATTTTTTGGGAAATAAAGGTGCATTTTTTCAGTTTAGTGTTTTTTAACAATTATAAGCTTTAATTTACTAAAACAACAGTAATATATGCCCATAACATACATATTTAAAAAGTCCCTAAGATAACTACTTATGTAGGGTTTATTAATGTTGTAATTTTTTTATATTAGTTTTATTTTGGTAACTATGGGGTAGGGGTGGAAGGGGTTAAAAATAATAAATATTTAATAAAAGTTTGCATGTAAAAGTGTCTTTTCGTATATTTGGATGTGTTTTACTTTTTGGCCACAAGATGGCACTACACTTAACTCACTGTCTGCTGTTTACAGCAGATAGGAACGAAATGTTTGCAAAAGGTTCCCTGGGGTTATGAATGAGAGATGTTCTTTCCCATTCCTAACTGATCTGCTAGTGATAAACACAGGGGCGTATATGTACGTAGCACAAATCCAGAACGGGTTAAAATGCTGCTGTGTCAAATCCAGATTTTTCCCTGGGACTTTTGGTGTGTATCCCGCTCCGCCATGCAAAAACTCAGATGTTAGACCCCTTGAAACATCTTTTCCATCATTTTTGTGGCCAGCATAAATGTTTCTAGTTTTCGAAGTTCGCCTCCCCATTGAAGTCTATAGCGGTTCACGCGAACCAAACTTTTTGCGGAGGTTCGCGAACCGAAAATTGGAGGTTCGAGCGATCTCTAATTGTCTTGCATAATACTTATATTTATAAGGTTATGCCTTTGTGACCACTACTTTAATGTAGAGCCAGGTGCATCTGATGGACAGTGGGTTGCAAAAGTATTCGGCCCCCTTGAAGTTTTCCACATTTTGTCATATTACTGCCACAAACATGAATCAATTTTATTGGAATTCCACATGAAAGACCAATACAAAGGGGTGTACACATAAGAAGTGGAACGAAAATCATACATGATTCTAAACATTTTTTACAAATAAATAACTGCAAAGTGGTATGTGCATAATTATTCGGCCCCCTTTGATCTGAGTGCAGTCAGTTGCCTATAGGAATTGCCTGATGAGTGCTAATGACTAAATAGAGTGCACCTGTGTGTAATCTAATGTCAGTACAAATACAGCTGCTCTGTGAGGGCCTCAGAGGTTGTCTAAGGCCTGGTGCACACCAGAGGAGTTTTTATGAGCGTTTTGAGTTTTTAAATCTACTGCTAATGTTATCCTATGTGTCTGTGCACATTGGAGCAATGAGGTTTTGTAAAAAAAAAAAAAGCCCCATAGCATTACTTTGGGAAGAGCTTTTGAAACCTCTAGCATTTGGGCGCTAGAGGTTTCAAAAGCTCATCCCAATGTAAGGCCCAGTGCACACCGAGCGGTTTTTGGAGCGATCCGCCGGCCGCATCCGCCTGGAAAAATGCTTGGCTAATGTATTGCAATGGGATGGTGCACACCGGCGGTTTGAGGTTTTTGCCAAGCCGCAAACGCGCCTCCTGCTGCACGTTTGCGGTTTGCTAAAAAACCTCAAACCGCCGGTGTGCACCACACATTGAAATACAATAGCCAAGCGTTTTCACTGGCTGATGCGGCTGGTGGATCGCATACTAAATCCGCTTGGTGTGCACCCGGCCAAATATCTGCTCTCTGCTCCCAAAACCGCTAGCGTTTTGACGATCTGCTAGCGGTTTTGGTGTGCACTGGGCCTAATGCTATGGAGGTTTTTTACAAAACCTCATTGCTCCAGTGTGCACAGACATAGGATAACATTAGCAGCAGATTTAAAAACTCAAAACGCTCAGAAAATCTCCTCTGGTGTGCACCAGGCCTAAGAGAATATTGGGAGCAACAACACCGTGACGTCCAAAGAACACACAAGACAGGTCAGGGATCAAGTTATTGAGAAATTTAAAGCAGGCTTGGGCTACAAAAAGATTTCCAAAGCCTTGAAAATTCCACGGAGCACTGTTCAAGCGATCATTCAGAAATGGAAGGAGTATGGCACAACTGTACACCTACCAAGACAAGGCCATCCACCTAAACTCACAGGCCGAACAAGGAGAGCGCTGATCAGAATGCAGTCAAGAGGCCCATGGTGACTCTGGACGAGCTGCAGAGATCTACAGCTCAGGTGGGAGACTCTGTCCATAGGACAACTATTAGTCATGCACTGTACAAAGTTGGCCTTTATGGAAGAGTGGCAAGAAGAAAGGAATTGTTAACAGGAAGCATAAGTGGGGGACACAGCAACCATGTGGAAGAAGGTGCTCTGGTCAGATGAGGCCAAAGTGGAACTTTTTGGCCAAAATGCTATGTGTGGTGGAAAACTAACACTGCACATCACTCTGAACACACCGTCCCCACTGTAAAATATGGTGGTGGCAGCATCATTCTCGGGGGGTGCATCTCTTCAGCAGGGACAGGGCAGCTGGTCAGAGTTGATGGGAAGATGGATGGAGCCAAATACAGGGCAAACTTGGAAGAAAACCTCTTGGAGACTGCAAAAGACTTGAGACTGGGGCGGAGGTTCACCTTCCAGCAGGACAAGGACCCTAAACATAAAGCCAGGGCAACAATGGAATGATTTAAAACAAAACATATCCATGTATTAGAATGGCCTAGTCAAAGTCCAGATCTAAATCCAATCGAGAATCTGTGGCAAGATCTGAAAACTGCTGTTCACACAAACGCTGTCCATCTAATCTGATTGAGCTGGAGCTGTTTTGCAAAGAAGAATGGGCAAGCATTTCAGTCTCTAGATGTGCAAAGCTGGTAGAGACATACCCTAAAAGACTGGCAGCTGTAATTGCAGCAAAAGGTGGTTCTACAAAGTATTGACTCAGGGGGCCGAATAATTATGCACACCCCACTTTGCAGTTATTTATTTGTAAAAAATGTTTGGAATGATGTATGATTTTCGATCCACTTCTCACATGTACACCACTTTGTATTGGTCTTTCATGTGGAATTCCAATACAATTGATGCATGTTTGTGGCAGTAATGTGACAAAATGTGGAAAACTTCAAGGGGGCGAATACTTTTGCAACCCACTGCAGGTAGCAGAGACTGCGTGCAATGTAAAGTATGTGATACTTAAGAGGAAATCATATTTATTTTTACAAGTTTAAAGGAAATTATAAAAGAAACAAGCATTGATTTTCTACCTCTTTTTCCAAACCATCAGCAGTGAAAAACAGCAGGAAAGCAAAAAAGTCATCTGATTTCCCAAACCAGGGTCTAAAAGGAAAAAAAAGATAATTCTTCAGTCTTATCATTAATAGTAAATACCTACAATAACTATTTTTACAACCCAGTAGATCACATTGGGGGTATTCACTAAAGTCTGATAAGCAGAATAACTGTAAGTGTATAAGTGTAAAGTATTACCGTTATTTTGCTTACTGCAGTTTAGTGAATCTACCTCTTCGATTAAAAACAGCAATGTTTACATTATCATTTTACAGACATCAAACCAACAAACGTTGATTCCGGTGATACCTTTAATGACTAACTGTACATGTATGTACAGTTAGTCACCGGAATCAACGTTTGTTGGTTTGATGTCTGCATTCCTGCTCCTCGACTAACACCGGACCAGGGCAGTTTCTAGGCTAAATTGCACACAGGGTGAGGGTCTAAAAATTCCCCCCCCCCCTCCCCATGGAGAACAGGTATAGGTGCCCGCAGTATAGGTTAGCCAGGTCTATTTGCCCCCAGTACAGTTAGTCAGTTATAGGTCACCCCAGTATAGGTAGCCAGGCATAGTTGCCTCCAGTATAGGGTAGCCCGTATAGTTGCCACCAGCATAGGTTAGATAGGTAGGTGCCCCCAGAATAGGTTAGCTAGGTAGGTGCCTCCAGTATAGGGTAGATAGGTAGGTGCCCCAAGTATAGGGTAGACAGGTAGGTGCCCCAAGTATAGGCTAGATAGGTAGGTGCCCCGAATATAGGTTGGATAGGTAGGTGCCCCGAGTATAGGTTGGATAGGTAGGTGCCCCACATCCACGGGGGGGAGTAGGCATAGCTGTTACAACTCACCTTCCGCCAATCCCCCCGCAGCCTCTATCTTCTTCCTGTCCTGGCACCACTAGCATTGGTAACATCGCTCCCTGTGATGACATGCGGTCACGTCATCACAGGGAGGCGCTGTTACCAACGCGATGGACACCCAAGCTGGGACAGGAAGGAGTTAGAGGCTGTGGGGGGATCGGCAGCGGAAGGTGAGTTGTAACAGCTATGCTCGCCCACCTGCAGCTACCCCCCCCCCCTCCCTGCTACTCAATACGGCATAGAAACGTGGCTGCACCGGATCACACTTCACTTGCATTATAATTTTAATTACTTATATTGTTAGGCATTGGCAAAATATCTATACAGTAGAATCTCACTATAGTAAACTCAGTCCTCAGTCCTGATGGGTATAGTAGAAACTGAACTCACCAGGACTTTCACAAATATTGCATTCAGTGGTAATGACTGTGCTGAAATGAATGTAGCCTGTAATAAACATGCTTCCAGATCATGATGGCATCTCTCACCTTTACCACACTGGTGTCTCACTGGTAGTATTTGATATATGCTACGCTACACTGTGAAAACTATTGGGTACAACATCTATGCAAATGCAGTTTTGCTGTACATTTTGCATGTACATTTCTTAAAACATTTTTGCATACTGTATAAATAAACTTCCTGTTCAAATTTGCTACCAGAAAAATTGTGTTTACTGTTTTTAACTTTCTTTATTTAAGTCCTTTTAGTCCGTTTTTTATGCTTGTTTTTTCCAGTACAGTATTACTTTACCACCTCAGTAGTTACCTGGCATACCCATTACGGTCCAGACAACATTTTACAATGCTGACCATGATCACCATGATTCGCCCAATGAAACTAGCTCCTGATCTGTACACAGAACTCATCTTTCTAATAACAGCTGAGTTAGCGATGGTGCATCGTACGTGCAAACACACCAGAAGCACGTTAAGTTGGTGTAGTTAAATCTGCCATGTCAGGATTAAACATCCATAAACACAGCCTACATTTTACAGCACCTGGCCCTGAGGAGGTTAATGAACCTGATTCTATAGTGGACCAAAGCAGGATCATCCACCATCAACCTAGGCAGGTGCTTGGGGCCTAGTGGGTGCCACGGGGCCAACCTGCCACATTTTTTGTCGTTTCTATATTTCAGGACCACAAGGGGGCCCCAAATTCACTACCTTGCCCAGGGCCCCATTACATCTTAATCCATCTCTGCAGTGGACTTGTTTTCACGTAGTATTATTATTTGCCTTCACTCTAACTAATCTCCAGATTTAATTGATACTTATCTTCAGTTACTCCTACTTACGTAGTTTGCTTGTCAAAGCTATGTAAAAAAAAGGCAATGCAAAAGTGTGAATGTGTAGAATAACTACTTATGTCTGCTTACTATTTAGAATGTTCAGTAACAGAAGTTGATACTGACACACAGAAGCTAGTGGATTGGCTGCATGATATGTATGGAAGAAGGGTGGAGGGCGGATGGGTGCAGACCTGCCACTGGTTACCAAATGGATTATCATCTGACTTCAGAGCCCATACTAGGTAAAGAGCAGCATGAGTGAGATTGCACATTTGCATGGAATAGTGATTTGCTGTGTCAGCAAAATACGATTAATAAACTCCTTGCTCTTGTGGTCAGAAATAGCAGTGTGAATATAAAACCTGCATCAGACCACTTACTACAGGTGCAGTTAATATCACTAAAAACTACCATAAGTCCTGATGAGGGGTTATGTACAATGCTGGTAGGTTTCCTGTTTCAGTCATTTGTTGCCTATAAGCCAGAGGCTGAAAACTGAACATACTGGAGGCCATAGAAGAAGAGCAGTGGTTATATTCTATCTAAAGGTGCTATAGCTTGTTCAATTAATAAAACACTTGACCATACTTGACTGAACTTAGTCCATCAATAGTGTTCAGCATTCTGTCATGGAGCTCTTCATCCTGGTTCCTTTTCTGTGAAACAGTCCTAAAATAAGAAAATAACACATTGATATTCTGTAAGTATCTGTGAAGTTATTGCTGTTTACACACAGAGACAAATACAAAAATGGCAAACACATACCCTTCTGAATGAGGCTGGCGACCCACGCCTTGCATAGGAATTTCCTACAAAACATTATGTTTCATGAATAAGTCAATATGAACAGTAATTTATTATCCTATTGAATAATTAGAAATTCTGTTACCTAATTTTAGAAATGTACAATAAATAGGCCTTTATAGTTCATTCTTTTAGAGCATACATGTCAAACTCTAGCCCGGGGGGCAAATATGGCCCTCAGTGCCATCAAATTTGACCTCCAAGTGGTTTCTCCACTTTGCATTATATTTGGCCCACTCTAGACCACCAGGGATGCTATATTGGAGGTAAAGGGAAGCCATATGGGGGACGGGGGAAGAAAGCAGTAGACAGCAGGAAGATGCATAGGGAAGGGAGGGTGGTCTCTAGACAGCATGTAGCTGTATAGGGTAGGGAGGGGGTGCACTAGACACCAGGTAACTGTATAGGAGAGAGAGGGGGCCACCAGACACCAGGGGATTGTATAGGGTAGGGAGGGTGCCACTAGACATCAGGAAACTGTATAGGGGAGGGAGGAGGTGCACTAGACACCAGGAAACTGTATAGGGTAGGGAGGGGCCACTAGACACCAGGGAACTGTATAGGGGAGGGCCACTAGACATCAGGGAACTGTATAGGGGAGGGAGGAGGGCCACTAGACAACAGGGATCTGTGTAGGGGAGGGAAGAGGCATTAGACAGCAGGGTACTGTATAGGGGAGGGAGGAGGGCCACTATACACTGAGGTTGGCCCACGACTTAGTCTCAGTGTTCAATTTTGGCCCACCTTGTATTTCAGTTTGACACCCCTGTACACACGCCCGATTTGACGTCCAAACGACCGGACGTTCAAACACCCAAATGACCGGTCGTTTGCAAAAATCCGACGTGTGTACGAGCCTTAAGTGTATAGAGCCTGCTGCAAATAGCTGGTTCGCAAACATTTGTGGAAATTTGCAATTTGCTGTTCGCTACATCACTAACTATGACCCATATACACATAAAGAACAGTTTTATGGACACTGAAGGAAATACAAATAATACATTACTGAATAACTTACATACCTGTAGTACATTCATTGTACTGGTGGAGTAAAGATACAAGGGCCATCCAGAAAGTAAAAGCTGATTTTATTTAATCAATTAAGGAAACATTTTATTTATTGTATTTTAAGGCTCATACGCACGCTCAACAAAAGTCTTTTAAATGCACAATTATCAAAAAACTTTTGATGTTGAAACAAATTGAAACAACCAAAAAAAGTTGTTTGCTATTGTTCAAACAAAACAGGAAACAACTGTTTTGGGTTGTTTCAACAACAAAAGTTGCTTGATCATTGTGCATTTAAAAGACTTTTTTTGAGTGTGTTTATACAATACAATAACATTTCTATAGCGCTTTTCTCCCATAGGACTCAAAGCGCTTAGGCTCTCTCAGATTCAGTAATTGGTAGTAGACACACTGGGCCATATACAATTCACTTTTTCACCTGAGTTTTCTCCTAGGTGATATTTTCACAACTTGTAAATAAAATGCTTACCACCACCAAGAAAACAAATATTTAAATATTTAAAATATTTTTGAATTTTGACAATACTCTTTCACATACTTTTTTATACCTTTTCAATTGCAGATTGCTAAAAAGTAATTTTAAATTAAAAATGATAAAGTACAGTGGTTTGCAAAAGTTTCCCACATTTTGTCACATTACTGCCACAAACCTGAATCAATTTCATCGGAATTCCACGTGAAAGATCAATACAAAGTGGTGTACACGTGAGAAGTGGAACGAAAACCATAAATGGTTCCAAACATTTTTGTTTTTAAATAACTGCAAAGTGGGGCGTGCGTAATTATTCAGCCCGAGTTAATATTTTCTAGAACCACCTTTTGCTGCAATTACAGCTGCCAGTCTTTTAGGGTATGTCTCTACCAGCTTTGCACATCTAGAGACTGAAATCCTTGCCCATTCTTCTTTGCAAAACAGCTCTAGCTCAGTCAGATTAGATGGACAGCGTTTGTGAACAGCAGTTTTCAGATCGTGCCACAGATTTCCGATTGGATTTAGATCTGGACTTTGACTGGGCCATTCTAACACATGGATATATGCCCTGGCTTTATGTTTAGGATCGTTGTCCTGCTGGAAGGTGAACCTCCGCCCCAGTCTCAAGTCTTTTGTAGACTCCAAGAGGTTTTGTTCCAAGATTGCCCTGTATTTGGCTCCATCCATCTTCCCATTAACTCTCACTAGCTTCCCTGTTCCTGCTGAAGAGAAGCACCCCCAGAACATGATGCTGCCACCACCATATTTGACAGTGGGGATGGTGTGTTCAGAGTGATGTGCAGTGTTAGTTTTCCACCACACATATCGTTTTGTATTTTGGCCAAAAAGTTCTATTTTGGTCTCATCTGACCAGAGCACCTTCTTCCACATGTTTGCTTTGCCCCCCACATGGCTTGTGGCAAACTGCAAACTGGACTTCTTATGCTTTTCTGTTAACAATGGCTTTCTTCTTGCCACTCTTCCATAAAGGCCAACTTTGTGCAGTGCACGACTAATAGTTGTCCTATGAACAGTTTCCCCCACCTGAGCCGTAGATCTCTGCAGCTCGTCCAGAGTCACCATGGGCCTCTTGACTGCATTTCTGATCAGTGGCAGTGCTCTCCTTGTTCGGCCTGTGAGTTTAGGTGGACGGCCTTGTCTTGGTAGGTTTACAGTTGTGCCATACTCCTTCCATTTCTAAATGATCGCTTGAACAGTGTTCCGTGGGATGTTCAAGGCTTTGGAAATCTTTTGGTAGCTTAAGCCTGCTTTAAATTTCTCAATAACTTATCCCTGACCTGTCTGGTGTGTTCTTTGGACTTTATGGTGTTGTTGCTCCCAATATTCTCTCTGAGGCCGTCACAGAGCAACTGTATTTGTACTGACATTAGATTACACACAGGTGCACTCTATTTACTCATTAGCACTCATCAGGCAATGTCTATGGGCAACTGACTGCACTCAGACCAAAGAGGGCTGAATAATTACGCACACCCCACTTTGCAGTTATTTTTTTTTAAATGTTTGGAATCATGTATGATTCATGTACGTCTCCTGCGTTTACATTTAGTCTGCGAGCCGCCATCAGCGGCTCGCAGGCTATTCACGGAGACCCGCTCCGTGATCTAACAGGAAACGGCCGCTTTCGTGACCGGCCTTTCCTGATTAATTAGGGAGGCACCTGGTGACGCAGATGTGCGTAGCTGGTCCTCCAGCTACCACTTTGCCGCCGCACGGTATGAGTTTGCGGTCGGCAAGTGGTTAAGCATTTAATCTGCTTTAATGTTTTCAATTCCTTAATTGTAATAGCATGGGGGGGGGGGGATATTTGTGTTATGTTAAAGGACACCTGAACTGAGAGGAATGTGGAGGCTGCAGGCTACTATATTTATTTCAATTTTAAATCATACCAGTTGCCTGGCGTCATGCTGATCTATTCAGCTGCAATAGTGTCTGAATTACACACCTGAAACAAGCATGTGGCTAATCCAGTCAGAACATCTGATCTGCATGTTTGCCGCTGACCCTCATAAAATATGCAGCACTTCTGGAAACATTAGGAGTGAGAGTATAGTGCTCTGTCATTTAGAACAGCCTTGAAATATCATAAATATCATACAAATCTATTAAATGTTCATTTTAATTCAATCATTTCTAACAGAAAAGATAAAAAAGATCACACTCACCCGTTTTGGCTTTCCATTTGGAACAGTAGTCTCAGTACAGGATGGCTCACTTGTATCAAGATGAGAAAATGGTCTGGCAGCACCCCAGGATTCAAGGTATCGGGTCATCCGAACTGAGGGCCGAACTTTGAGACCATCATTTACACGAGGCCTGGAAATGTGATTATTTTGGCTCCGGCGTTGTCTGGACTGATGTAAATGGAAAAGACAATATGTTATATTAAGAAAACATCAACTGAATCCTATTTTACTGTACTGTAAAATGAATTGATAATACATAACTTTTGTTGTATCATCAAAAGAGGCAAATTTGTTTTTTGTTTTGTTTTTTGGTAGAATTCTTTATTAAAGGGACGCCGAGCACCTCTCATGGGTATGCCTTTAAGACTCTGACCAGTACTGCAAAGTACTTAAAGATGCATACCTTTCTGTAGCTTGTGCTCTCCTCTTTCATTTGATGCCTGAATCAACCTTCTACACCAAATAGTTTCCGTTCGATTTCAATTTAAAAATTGCGGCTGCCATCTAGGCTATATTATAACTTCCGGGTCACCCCTGTCTTCTCAGTTAGAGAAGTGCATCACTGAATGAAGCAGGAAGAGGAAGTGACACACATGGCCTTTGCAAGAGGCTCCTCCAGAGGGGTCATAGCACGACTTTGTTGGAAGTCGTCTGTCTTAAAGGCATGCCCATGAGAAGTGCTCGGAGTCCCTTTAACCACTTCCCGACCGCCCACTACACAGGGGCGGCGGGGAAGTGGAGCCCTTCAGGACGGCCTCACCCACAGAGGCGGCGGTCCATTTAAGGGCATGGGCGGAGCGATCGCGTCATCCGTGACGCGATCCTCCGCCGGCGCCTGTCACCGCTCGCTCGCCGCAACATCCCGCCGGCTATACGGAAGCGCCGGCGGGATGTTAACCCCGCGATCGCCGCATACAAAGTGTATAATACACTTTGTAATGTTTACAAAGTGTATTATACAGGCTGCCTCCTGCCCTGGTGGTCCCAGTGTCCGAGGGACCACCAGGGCAGGCTGCAGCCACCCTAGTCTGCACCCAAGCACACTGATTTCTCCCCCCCCTGCCCCAGATCGCCCACAGCACCCATCAGACCCCCCCCTGCCCACCCCCCAGACCCCTGTTTGCACCCAATCACCCCCCTAATCACCCATCAATCACTCCCTGTCACTATCTGTCAACGCTATTTTTTTTTTATCCCCCCCCCTGCTCCCTGCCCCCTCCTGATCACCCCCCACCCCTCAGATTCTCCCCAGACCACCCCCCCAGACCACCCCCCCCTGTTTACTGTATGCATCTATCCCCCTGATCACCTGTCAATCACCTGTCAATCACCTGTCAATCACCCGTCAATCACCCATCAATCACCCGTCAATCACCCCCTGTCACTGCCACCCATCAATCAGCCCCTAACCTGCCCCTTGCGGGCAATCTGATCACCCCCCCACACCAATAGATCGCCCACAGATCCGACATCAGATCACCTCCCAAATCCATTGTTTACATCTATTCTCTCCTCTAAACACCCACTAATTACCCATCAATCACCCATCAATCACCCCCTATCACCACCTGTCACTTTTACCTATCAGATCAGACCCTAATCTGCCCCTTGCGGGCACCCAATCACCCGCCCACACGCTCAGATTGCCCTCTGACCCCCCCTTATCAATTCACCAGTGCATTAATTACATCTGTTCTTCCCTGTAATAACCCACTGATCACCTGTCAATCACCTGCCAATCACCTATCACCCATCAATCACCCCCTGTCACTGCCACCCATCAATCAGCCCCTAACCTGCCCCTTGCGGGCAATCTGATCACCCACCCACACCATTAGATCGCCCGCAAACCCGCCGTCAGATTACCTCCCAAATGTATCGTTTACATCTGTTATCTTCTCTAAACACCCACTAATTACCCATCAATCACCCATCAATCACCCCCTATCACCACCTGTCACTGTTACCTATCAGATCAGACCCTAATCTGCCCCTTGCGGGCACCCAATCACCCGCCCACACGCTCAGATTGCCCTCAGACCCCCCCCCCCCCCCCTTATCAATTCGCCAGTGCATTAATTACATCTGTCCTTCCCTGTAATAACCCACTGATCACCTGTCAATCACCTGCCAATCACCTATCACCCATAAATCACCCCCTGTCACCCCCTGTCACTGCCACCCATCAATCAGCCCCTAACCTGCCCCTTGCGGGCAATCTGATCACCCACCCACACCATTAGATCGCCCGCAAACCCGCCGTCAGATTACCTCCCAAATGTATCGTTTACATCTGTTATCTTCTCTAAACACCCACTAATTACCCATCAATCACCCATCAATCACCCCCTATCACCACCTGTCACTGTTACCTATCAGATCAGACCCTAATCTGCCCCTTGCGGGCACCCAATCACCCGCCCACACGCTCAGATTGCCCTCAGACCCCCCCCCCCCCTTATCAATTCGCCAGTGCATTAATTACATCTGTCCTTCCCTGTAATAACCCACTGATCACCTGTCAATCACCTGCCAATCACCTATCACCCATCAATCACCCCCTGTCACCCCCTGTCACTGCCACCCATCAATCAGCCCCTAACCTGCCCCTTGCGGGCAATCTGATCACCCACCCACACCAATAGATCGCCCGCAGATCCGACATCAGATCACCACCCAAGCGCAGTGTTTCCATCTATTCTCTCCTCTAAACACCCACTAATTACCCATCAATCACCCATCAATCACTCCCTATCACCACCTGTCACTGTTACCTATCAGATCAGACCCTAATCTGCCCCTTGCGGGCACCCAATCGCCCGCCTACACGCTCAGATTGCCCTCAGACCCCCCCTTATCAATTCGCCAGTGCAATATTTACATCTGTTCTCCCCTGTAATAACCCACTGATTACCTGTCAATCACCTATCAATCACCCATCAATCACCCCCTGTCACTGCCACCCATCAATCACCCCCTGTCACTGCCACCCATCAATCACCCGCTGTCACTGCCACCCATCAATCAGCCCCTAACCTGCCCCTTGTGGGCAAACTGATCACCCACCCACACCAATAGATCGCCCGCAGATCCGACATCAGATCACCACCCAAGCGCAGTGTTTCCATCTATTCTCTACCCTAAACACCCACTAATTACCCATCAATCACCCCCTGTCACTGCTACCTATCAGATTAGACCCCTATCTGCCCCTAGGGCACTCAATCACCCGCCCACACCCTCAGAATGCCCTCAGACCCCAGCCCTGATCACCTCGCCAGTGCATTGCTTGCATCTATTCCCCCCTCTAATCACACCTTGAGACACCCATCAATCACCTCCTGTCACCCCCTAGCACACCTACCCATCAGATCAGGCCCCAATTTGCCCCGTGTGGGCTCCTGATCACTCGGCCAAACCCTCAGACCCCCTTCCGATCACCTCCCCAGTGCATGGATTGCATCTATTTTCCCCTCTAACCACCCCCTGAGACACCCATCAATCACCTCCTGTCACCCCCCTAGCACTCCTATCCATCAGATCAGGCCCAATACAACCTGTCATCTAAAAGGCCACCCTGCTTATGACCGGTTCCACAAAATTCGCCCCCTCATAGACCACCTGTCATCAAAATTTGCAGATGCTTATACCCCTGAACAGTCATTTTGAGACATTTGGTTTCCAGACTACTCACGGTTTTGGGCCTGTAAAATGCCAGGGCGGTATAGGAACCCCACAAGTGACCCCATTTTAGAAAAAAAAGACACCCCAAGGTATTATGTTAGGTGTATGACGAGTTCATAGAAGATTTTATTTTTTGTCAAAAGTTAGCGGAAATTAATTTTTATTGTTTTTTTTTCACAAAGTGTCATTTTTCACTAACTTGTGACAAAAAATAAAATCTTCTATGAACTCGCCATATACCTAACGGAATACCTTGGGGTGTCTTCTTTCTAAAATGGGGTCACTTGTGGGGTTCCTATACTGCCCTGGCATTTTAGGGGCCCTAAACCGCGAGGAGTAGTCTAGAAAACAAATGCTTCAAAATGACCTGTGAATAGGACGTTGGGCCCCTTAGCGCACCTAGGCTGCAAAAAAGTGTCACACATGTGGTACCGCCGTACTCAGGAAAAGTAGTATAATGTGTTTTGGGGTGTATTTTTACACATACCCATGCTGGGTGGGAGAAATTTCTATGTAAATGGACAATTGTGTGTAAAAAAATCAAACAATTGTCATTTACAGAGATATTTCTCCCACTTAGCATGGGTATGTGTAAAAATACACCCCAAAACGCATTATACTACTTCTCCTGAGTACAGCGGTACCACATGTGTGGCACTTTTTTACACCCTAAGTACGCTAAGGGGCCCAAAGTCCAATGAGTACCTTTAGGATTTCACAGGTCATTTTGCGACATTTGGTTTCAAGACTACTCCTCACGGTTTAGGGCCCCTAAAATGCCAGGGCAGTATAGGAACCCCACAAATGACCCCATTCTAGAAAGAAGACACCCAAAGGTATTCCGTACGGAGTATGGTGAGTTCATAGAAGATTTTATTTTTTGTCACAAGTTAGCGGAAAATGACACTTTGTGAAAAAAAACTATTAAAATCAATTTCCGCTAACTTGTGACAAAAAAATAAAAACTTCTATGAACTCACCATACTCCTAACGGAATACCTTGGGGTGTCTTCTTTCTAAAATGGGTTAGAAGAAATGGAAACTTTTTTTTTTTTTTTTTTTCTCACAAAGTGTCATTTTCCGCTTACTTGTGACAAAAAATAATATCTTCTATGAACTCACTATGCCTCTCAGTGAATACTTTGGGATGTCTTCTTTCCAAAATGGGGTCATTTGGGGGGTATTTATACTATCCTGGAATTCTAGCCCCTCATGAAACATGACAGGGGGTTAGAAAAGTCAGAGATGCTTGAAAATGGGAAAATTCACTTTTTGCACCATAGTTTGTAAACGCTATAACTTTTACCCAAACCAATAAATATACGCTGAATGGGGTTTTTTTTATCAAAAACATGTTTGTCCACATTTTTCGCGCTGCATGTATACAGAAATTTTACTTTATTTGAAAACTGTCAGCACAGAAAGTTAAAAAAATCATTTTTTTGCCAAAATTCATGTCTTTTTTGCTGAATATAATAAAAAGTAAAAATCGCAGGAGCAATTAAATAGCACCAAAAGAAAGCTTTATTAGTGACAAGAAAAGGAGCCAAAATTCATTTAGGTGGTAGGTTGTATGAGCGAGCAATAAACCGTGAAAGCTGCAGTGGTCTGAATGGAAAAAAAGTGGCCGGTCCTTAAGGGGTAGAAAGCCCTAGGTCCTCAAGTGGTTAAACATGACCCTTTTGATGCAACAGAAAAATTGTGTCTAATTTTTTTTTTTATTTTAAAGCGGAATATAATCCTGCATTTCAACTTTGCTCTAAAACATTATTTACAGCATATTATATGCAACCAGCATTTTTTTTTACTAGGCCAGCATTGGAAGGGTTAAACACAGAGGTTCAAAGTTCTGTGGAGAGATATGCAGAAGTTCAGATAGATACATTTAGCTAAATAGAATGTAACAAGTGAGAAATGTTACACACTCTTTGGCTGTCCTCCAGCTCCTTCTCAGTCAGAGAGAGTGAGTCACATTCCACACTTAGATACATTTTGTTTACATAAATGTATCTATGTAAGCTTCGGATGCGTCTGCAGTTCTCTCCAGGAACTTTAAAGCTCTGTGTAACCCTTCCAATGCTGGTCTAGTAAAAAAAAAAATACTGGTTGCATATAATATACTGTAAATAATGTTTTAGAGCAAAGTTGAAATGCAGGATTATATTCCGCTTTAATATGGGCCAAAAACTTAAAACTCTAACATAATAAATCTAATGACAATTCCAAAGGCCAATCTCAAAGATCTAAATCTATGCAAATTTTACTTAAAGCAACACTGTAGCGACCTGGGTAGATACTCGCCTATGGAGAGAGAAAGGCTATAGATCCTGCAGAGCCTTCCCAGTTCCCATGCACCATTGGCCACCAATCCAGGCAACACAGTAGCTTTTGCTGTGTTCTTAGGCTAACTTAATGACAGGAAAGTAGGGACAAAATTAAAAGAAACCGGAGGTGAGAGACCTATGGAGGCTACTATATTTATTTCCTTTGAAACAATACCAGTTGCCTGGCAGTCCTGCTGAAGTTTGAAGGGTCAAAATCACACACCTGAAACAGTCATGCAGCTAATCTTCTCAGATTTGTAATAGACATCTGATACACTTGCTTGTTCATGGGCTATGGCTTAACATATTAACATATTATAGGCAGATAATCAGCAGGACAGTCAGGCGATCTGCATTATTTAAAAGGAAATACGCTTCTATATCCTTCTCACATTGGGTTCCCTTTAAACATTTTTTTGATAGGCAAGACTTATCACAAATAGAATCTAGACATATAGAATTCAGCTTAAAGATAAATTATTTTTCTATCAAATAGATGTGTAAAGCCTCGTACTCACGAGGCACAAATGTTACCAGTCACCACAAAAAAAAAAAAAAAAAAAAAGCAGCGACAGCTCATCGCCAGGTCCCTCTGTGCTGCAGCCGTACACACGGCACACAGAGGGACAGAGATGCGTCGAAAGCTGTCGCCAAAGGTTCCTCCCCCTGCCGGAAGCTCCGTCGATGGTAAGTGTGTTGCTGTCGCTAGTCCGTGTGTACGCGGACTAGCGACAGTTGCGGCGAAGTTGCGGCAACAGCTGTAGCAGGCGATTGACCGCGCCATTCGCCCGGCGACAGCTCCGACAGGCAACGGTTCGGGGAGCGTGCGTCATACACACGGGCGACCTGTCGCAGCAACACACGCGTGCCACGTGGTTGCGGCGACAGTTGTAGCCCGTGTGTATGGGGCTTTAGAAAACTGTAGTCAGTTACTCAACTAACCAAAATTACACTCACCCTTGGATCAATGACAAGATAAGTCTTGATGTTTATTTCCTTAAGATAAGGATCTCTTATCTCCCCATGCCCCTCCTCCACACAGTAAGCACCATTCAAGTGTTTCAGGGTTGCTTCTGTGATATGAACTCGACTAAGCAAAAAAAGATAAAAAAGAAGAAACATAAAAAATATGACCAATACACCAATCAATATAAAAGAATATGTAAATACTGAATACCAAAAATGTTAGTTGGATCAGAATCAGAATTCACTTTATTTGTCAAATACGATAATTGTCGAACCCAGAATTATTTGTGGTTCACATAGAAATGTCAGTATTACATAGACAGACATAGCATTGATAAACATGGGAGATGTACAATGAGACAGGCATAGAAGCATACATTTAGCTGCGCAAAATTGCACTTTTAAGTGTGAATGGGCCCTAAGGCTGCTTACACACAGGGAAGTTACAGGCGCACGTTAGTGCGCCTGTAACGCTCCCCCAATGCACAGCAATGTAACACAAGTGGGCTGTTCACACAGCCCACGTTGCGTTACATGTAACGCTGCACGTTCTTAAGAAAGTGCAGCATGCTACGGCGTTAGAGCGTTAGACTGTCTGCACATGCGCAGTCATGTTGGGGAGGAGCGGAGAGCGGCCAGGCACATGGCTAATTAATATTCACTGCACGTTGTGACGTGCAGTGTTTACTTCCTGGAACGGCCGCTCTGTGCGGTGATTGGCTGGCGGGACCACGTGATGCCGCATGCGCACAAGAGTACGCATCACGGACGCCAGAGTGAGCTGCACAACGCGGCTCACTCTGACGTCCACATAGAAGAGCACCAGGCGTCGCGTTAGGTGCACGTTATGCGACCTTAACGTGGCACCTAACGCAACGTCTTGGTGTGCAAGTAGCCTCAAAGTTGTCAGTAGAAAATAAGTTTCTGTACCATGTCGACCAAACAAATTATGTAAGTGAAAAAAACAGTTTTGTAAAAGTAATACCTTTTAATGGCAAATTGATAGAGTTCAATTATGCAAGCTTAGCCATAAAAAGGTATTACTTTTACAAAAACAGTTTTTTTTTTCTACCTACTTAAAAGTTGTCAAAATTATTCAAGAATTTGTTTCAGCATCAAAAAATTTAGGATTTGATAAATTAGAATTTCAAACTGCACTGAAATCATTGCGGCTATTGTTACAAAAATAAATAAATAAATAGTAATAATAAATAAGAAGATTTTGCATTACGCTATTAAGCCTCAGCATTAGAAGCTCAGCATTTCCAAGCTTTCTTCAGTACCATGCATTACTTGGATCCTTTTACTATTGATGATTTATGGTACCACTGATTTACTATTTCATGTCAGTTTTTGTTATGCTGTTATTTTTAGGTTTTGTATTAAGGAATCAAAAAATCTGTGTGCGCTACTCCCCGCTATATTTTTTAAAATCATTTACCGGTAACCACTTGCTTTCCATGCATGGTCATATTGCTAATGAAGCTGAACCAGCAGACATGGGGCTTTACCAATTAAATAATACCAACCTACATAGCCCTTGACATGGGGAGATGGTAATCAAGGTGCTAAGCAGAAATCCTTTCCCCACCAAAGCAAAACACCCTTATAAATGTTGATGACAAGTGACTCATCCCCATCTACTGTACCTAGGAGGAGGTCCACACAGGATAGCTCTTTGGGTATGACTTATGGTGAAACACAATTGCCTATTCAGCCAAGCAGATACATTTACTTGATGTGATGCCTGAAAACACACCATAATTAAAGATAAATGACATTTCCAAAAAAAACCAAAACTTACACTTCACGTCCCATATGTAAGTAACATATACGGCACTCATCTGCCTGTAGTCAGTGACAGGGCTGGTTCTAGACTTTTTGCTGAAGCAAACTTGTGAGGATGTATTTCCTGTATTTATGCCACTACACGAAACTGAAATTGAGAAGGGCATTTGGATATGTACAACATTTTTTGGGCCTCCTCACACTTTTTTTAAACCTCTGTCAGGAGACATTTTAAATTGCTCCTGACCTCCCCCCCAATCACTGTGAGCCAATCGGTGATCAGAAAATCAGAAAGGAGTGAAATGAAAAAAAGGCTTGTGCCCTTAAAGGGACCAGAGCCTGCAGTAAAGTGGTTAAACAAATATACTGTATGTCCTAACCAAGACATTACCCTTATCTACTGACCAAACTCAGCTTCCTGCAGAATGTCACAAAAGAACTTACAATTATACAGTTTACTTAAGTCCCTACTTCCTGTTTCCCTCCTCATCCATTTGGAAGATAAATTGGTAACAGCCAGGTTCTCTCCACTTTTGTTCCTCGTTATTGCTGTAGGTTGTGTCTGCATTATTTTGTGTTACATTCATGCTGTATATTGTACTACTTCTGTATTATGCCCCCATGTCTTACTTTGTCCTCAGCTTAGGAGATGTCTGGTTAATTACAACTCCTGCCCCAATGCTGCTATTAACAAGATACGTTTTTAGTAATGACGATTTCAAGTGAAATTCCATCATTGTTGATAAACAAAAATAATCACTTAAGTTTAGCTTTACATATGATTAGGGTTAATGATAAATTTTATTTAAAAATTGCTGATCTTGAACACTTGAATAAAATGCCCAGCTGCTTATGGCTGATGTTAACAAGCACTGTCTCACATTATGCAGATGTGGAATATAAGCAATTATTATGTTGAGAGAAATAAAGGAAACCTACAGGCACTCTGCTGTCAGTGTACCAATGAATTGACTAACTTCCTGATTGTATGTTGTTTTCTTAGCTTAACTGTTCGGTGTAAGGGCGCGTACACATGTCCAAGCTGATACCCTTGGGCAACATTGCTGGGCCCGGCTGCACACACGCGTATCAGCTGGGTAGCTAACTATGCAGCGTTTTGCTATGTGGGGGAGCGACGGAGGGACGACGTCAACGAGCAGCGCATGCTCCGTGGCGGGCAGTAGAGCAGCACAAAATAATGAGATTGGAGGGGGATCAGCATCACTGGGATTCAGTAGATTGGCCTAGTGGATCACTCACTGGTCAGGGGTCACCGCAGCCGTACACACGCCTGATTGTCGGCTGAGGCAGTCATTATCGGCTACTTCAACTGACTTAAGTCAGGTGTGTGTACAAGGCTTAACAGCTTGCAGTATGATAGACCATTAAAGTGAAGATAAAGAACAGTGGCACTGTCAAGTGAACATCCTGCTTTTATTGCTGGTTGTGCACAAACTTTCAAAAAGTAGCACAGCGTTTTAGGCCTCGTTCAGACTATACGCGCTGCCGTGCGCATTTTGGCAGCGCGTATAGTGTGTGACACGCAAGAACGGTAGAAGGGCATAGGCAGCCCTTCTACCGTTCCCATCATATGCGCTGCGTGGCAGCCCGATTGCGCTATCGCGTACTGCACGCATTTTTGGGAATCGCAGCGCAGATCCCATTCATTGTAATGAATGGGATCTGCAGCGCAGCGCATAGGAGTGCAGATGGCGTGCGATTGGACGCGTTGCGTTCCGATCGCACAGCCATCTGCGCTAAATGATGTGAACGAGGCCTAAAACATACCATTGTGGAGTGCTGGTGGGTGCATAGAGAGGAGAAACACATGGCCGATGATTGTTTTGCCTTCCACTTATTCAGGGCTAGTGTGCCCAGCGGAAAATAAGCAACAATTGAACCAGCTCTGTGCATCTCATTACTCCTGCAGGATGGGGAAAGTGCATGGAACATCTGTACACCTGAAAATTAGTGAAACGTTGAGTACAGACTCCAGAATGGAATAGCAATGCAGCTTGGTCTAAGGCTTTGTTCACATCTAAAATCGAAATTGCTGACGGCAACAATTTTTTTATTTTTTTTTAGAGGTTTTCCCCCTCCCAGTGCTCCACTGCGCGATACGATTTTGTGCAAAGCGCTTTTGTAACCGCTTTTGCAGAGCGGTTCCGGTTTTTAACTTCCTGACGTCAGCTAGGAAGTGAACTTTTTGACCCGGAAAATAATAAATACAATGTATTTATTCTTAAAAAAGTGAACGCAATCGACGGATAAAAAAAAGATTTGTGAGCGTTTCGGATTTTTCCTATACCTTCCATTGTAGCAAAATCGCCCCGAAACACGCAGCAATTTTGTGAACGGAAAGCAGATGAAACGTGCTGATATGCATTCATTGCACAAGGTATTTTAGGGCGTTTTTCAAAGTCGCTGGCGCTCAAAAAAAAAAAAAAGAAGAAGCAAAAACACCCTAGGTGTGAACAGGCCCTTACGGTCAGTTTTTTAAAATTTATAGCTGGCTGGAAATTGAGATGGAAAGGTAATTTTTAGGCAAAAATATGCAGCACTGCCACTGTTGTTTATTGGCATTTTTTAACTATTGTGGCATTTCACTTTAAGAAGGTCTTGTAATCATCAGTTTTGTATGAGAGAATGGGATCAGCACACAGTATAACACTGTACATTGATGGAAGCTGCCATTGTTAGTATTCCCTCCAAAGCTGGCTGCTATCTTTCTTCCTCAGAAAGCTGATCCTTATAGAACTAATGTGTCATTGTGAAACACTTTCTGGCTGAAACAACCTTCTATTCTTCTTTATATCTGGATTATATTTCTTGAAACAGTATATTGCCACCTGTTTTAGTGAGAACTAAATATAACTACAGGTGACTTTAAAAATAGATATATCAATTATATTCAACAAAGAGGAAAAAAAAAATCAGACAATCCCAGATAAACCACAAGAGGGCTGCGCTGCATAATATGTTGGCGCTTTATAAATACAATAAATAATAATAATAACTGTGAAAATATTGACCTGAACTCTTGCACAGGACAGAAGGAAAACAGAGAGAAATGCACCCTGTATATATTTAGAGAGTTTAGCCTATCTAATTCCCCCTTAATGAAATCACAAGTGTAATTTGATCTCTCAGCTGTGTTAGCTCAGGAATCTTGGGGCAGAAGAGCTAATTTGTAAACATAACGTAACATAATTGATGTTAAAGTGGACCCAAATTAAAAATACAAGATTTCAGAAATAAAATCTATTTTCTAACTTATAATAATAAATAGCAGCCTTTTTTCAGCTGCATGATGACAAATATAAAATATAGTTTACATTCATTGGAGAAACCCCTCCCTTCCTTTCATATTGCCGGGACAGAATACGGCAAACTGGTGGAGTAGATGGTGTCCAGCAAAGAGGAATTGCTAATGGCTGCCACCTGTATAACCCTAGTTATGAAAAGAGAAGGGTGAAAAGCATGCACTGAAATGCTCATAGGCTTGAAGGAGTGTTTATTTATATGTATATGTGTCAGAGTGGTGCAAGTAAATATTTTGAATTAAAAAAATGTTTGGTTTGGGTCCGCTTTAATCATATGTCTGCTTCCATGAAAGCAGGAATTAGACACACTGCAGATTTATTGCAGGATTTGTATTAACTGTAACAAAAGAAATGTTTTTTCTTTAAAAGTTATTATGCTGTTTATCTTTTAGAGCAGAGAGGAATTTCTGAGTTCAGGTCCACTTTAAAAAGGGATAACACATCTTGGGTCTGATTTAGTAAAGCTTATTTAGTAAAGTAGTGATGATCCTACAAAACTGCTTCTATACTGTAAACAGGAGCATGAGAACACTAAACATTCACCAGCTGTCACTATGTGCTGATATGATTCTGGCGATAGCTACAAACAATGCAACCAAATCGCAATGCTGTTTTAAACCTTAGATTTTGTACAGAAAATCTTCTTTACACAGCACTGTAGTTTCAAATAGCTTCAAAAGTCCTGATTAAATATATCTAACTGGTAATCATACTACTATGACGTGACTAAAGTATCTTAAATGATTTGACATTGTTTGTCTGTGGATCCTTTATTTTGTACATAACGCAAATGGGATTTTACCCATTCATCCATAGGTGCTCTATGATCAGCTAAGATAAGAGCTGGCACTGAATTTTGGACTGAGGAAGTGGGTTTATGTGTCCATGAAATGCATTGCCACTGTGCAAATACATTTTTGTCTTTTTATTACTCAAATTTGGTATCATCCTTGAGATAAGCCACCTCTACTTTTAATTGTATTGTTTTTAAATAGTTTTTGTTTTATCTGGGCGCCTCTATCCTCCATTGAGTCTTATAACCGCCTTTGGAGGTCAGCTATCTGGGCTAGCGTATTGTTCCCCTTTATCAGGAGTGCAACTGGTGAGCGTCGAGAGACCTTGATACCTGAGAGGAAACAGGTTTTCTCCACATGCCTGATCGGCACGACAATCTCTAAGGACCTGACTTGGAAAGCCAACACAACCTCCACCCAGAAAAAAGCCCAGCAGAGGCTATTTATCCTACGAGTTTGGTATGGCCCGCGATCTTCTGACGAGCTTCTACACAGCCACAATTGAATCTGTCCTCTGCTCCTCCATCCTGGTCCGGTATGCTGGCTCCTCCGCCAGCGACAGACACAAACTGCAGAGGGTCATCAGATCAGCAGAGAGAATCATCAGGAAACCACTCCCCTCCCTAGATCAAATCTTCAACTCAAGACTGCGCTCCAGAGTTTAAAAAATAGCTAATGATCCGTCCCAACCAGGCTTCCGCTTCTTCAGTACACTCCCTTTAGGCCGGAGATTCCGATCCATCTACACCAGGACCACAAGGCACAGGAACAGTTTCTTCCCCTCAGCCGTAAACTACCTGAACTCTTAGAACTCTAAACCTGACCGCACGGAAGCATATTGCCATGTAAATGTGTTCAAATGACCAGTTGCTGAAACTGTATCTCTATATTGTTGATGCTTGCATGTTGTTGTATTGTATGTCCTGTCCTTTTTCACACTTGCCCTGTACTTGCCAAACCCAATTCCGGGCACGGCCCAGTCGTGCTTGGCGAAATAAAATATTCTGATTCTGGTTGGTTGCCCATACAGCAACCCTATTTTGTGAGTATAATTTCATCACCCCCACCTCACCATCTCCAGTTTCAACAAACTGCACCAGTTGAGCTCCCGCTATCTCTGTGTGTTTTTTTTTTTTCCAAAGATTCAATCTGTATCTCTGATCTGATTTGCCCAATCAGGGTGGATCACCACTTTCCAAAGATACAATCTGTATCTCTGATCTGATTTGCCCAATCAGGGTGGATCACCACTTACCATGGCTATTGTAGACCAGTTTGTAACTCATAACCATGGAAAAGGATACAAAAAGGCACAGTGAAGGCTCTTTCACACTAGAGGTGTTTTTTGGATTTTTAAGGGCAGGCGATTTTTACAAATCGTCCTTTTTAGGGCGCTTACACTATGCTTTCCAATGAGACAGTTCTCACTGGGGCGTTCCAATTGCTTGCCGCTGACAATAGCGCTGCATGTACCATTTTCAGGGCAATTTACAGTCTTACACTGCGAAAGGCAAAACCGCAAGGGAGGAGGATTAGCTCTGTGCTTCAAATCCAGTTTGAACATTAAACCCCTTGCTGTAGCCCCCACCCACTCTTTAGAATGTCTGGCAGCCCAACTCTCAGCTGAGAAAAAAATAAACATATGCTTGTCTACCGACCCTGGTGCTGGCTCAGCCTTTCTCAAGGAAATAGCAGAACTTGTATCTTGCATAACACTAAAACACCCTAGGTGGAAAATTCTGGGAGACTTTAACGCATGGGTCGATGCACACTCCTCACCATACCATCCACTTCTCCTTTACAGCACTAGCTACAAAACACCAAGTGAAAGAACTAATAAAATATCATTCCTTGAAAGGTTTGTCACCCCAACACCTTCAGAGCAACCTCAATCTAAATGGACTAACAGATCACAACTTAGGCCTTGAATCCATGGTCCTTAAATATAACCACGATGTCTCAAATGCTGTTGACTCCATAGCTACCTTAAAAATTGAACGTTCCACACCATTACATCACGCTTGCTGGCTTGACAACTCTGTAAAGGAACTAAAGAAACCGGGACGCAGAATGGAACGACAGTGGCGCAAACATCAGTCTCCTGAAGACAAACTTTCCCTAATTGCTCACCTGGAAAAATATCAAACGCTGAGCAACAAAAAGAAGTCCTTATTCCTGTCTCACGAGATTTCAAATGCAGCTAACAGACCTGCCCAACTTTTCTGCACGGTTGACAATCTCTGCAATCCATCTTGCCGGAAATCCAGCATCAGACCTTCACAGGACCTGTGCGAGAAATTTGCCTACGTCTCCTCCATACGATCTGCCATACAAGTCTTAGCCCCGGAAACTGATTCAGAGCCATATAATGGATGTAAAAATAGCCTACCACCATGGTCTGATTTCAAGGCTATCACTGAAAAAGACATCTTGGATATCCTCTCACGCCGTCGCCAGACTACCTGCGATCTGGACCCTGGCCCCACTAAGTTCATGTTGAAATTCCCTGAGCTATTTACACCGGCATACCACAAATTCTTCAACGGCTCCTTACAAGAAGGGTGGTTTCCCTCTTGTCTGAAAGAAGCAATCGTCAAGCCACTACTCAAGAAACCATCCTTAGACCCAGATGCTCTAAATTGCTACAGACCTGTTTCAAACCTCCCCTTTCTGGGGAAAATTATTGAAAAGGCTGTCTACCTCCAACTTGAAGCCAGGCTCTCCAGAAACAGCATCCTTGACCCTCTTCAATCTGGCTTCAGGAAATATCACAGCTGTGAAAGAGCCCTCACCCAGATTTGCAATGATCTGCTTATGGCAAGAGACAAAGGCCATTGTTCCATCCTGATTTTGCTCGACCTCTGAGCGGCTTTTGAAATAGTTGATCATGAAATCTTGCTTAACAGGTTACAAGAGTACTGTGGCATAGATGGCATTGTTCTCTGGTGGTTCACCTCCTTCCTGGCTGGCAGAACACAAGGGGTAGCCTTAGGGCCCTTCCTCTCCAACCCTGTACCACTAAAATATGGTGTACCCCAGGGCACGATATTATCACCTTTACTTTTCACCATATACTGTACATGCTGCCACTTGGAGAAATCATACAAAAATATGGCCTGAAATATCATTGCTACGCTGATGACACCCAGCTATATTTGTCATTCAAACATGGCGTCACAAACGCTACTCCACAAATAAACGCATGTTTAGCTGAGCTTCATGAGTGGATGAATAATAACTGGCTAAAACTTAATGCTGACAAAACTGAGGTCCTTGTTATCTAAGGTCAGGGCTTGACAGCAAAGCAGCCCCAGCCTCAACCAACACTGCTAAGAATAGGGAGCTCAGACTGCATGCGCAGCCTGGGAGTACTGATTGATGGGAAATTAAGCTTCAGGAATCAAATCTCAGCTGTTGTGAAACATTCCTTCTTTCACCTAAGGAATATTGCAGGGATTAAACACTTCATTCCTTTAAGGGATCTTCCAACCCTAGTCCATGCCTTCATCACATCAAGGTTGGACTACTGCAATGTTCTCTACACAGACCTTCATAAGAAAGACCTACACCGCCTGCAATGAGTACAGAATGCTGCCGCAAGGCTGTTAACGTGCCAACCACGCCATTGCCACATAGCACCAATCCCTGTGTTCACTCAACTGGCTACTGATAAAATGGAGAATTTTGTTTAAGATTGGCTTACTGACATTCGAATCCGTGCACAAACTGGGCCCTGGATGCCTGAAGGACTTGCTGCAACTGCAGCACACCCCCCACAATCTTAGATTAAAAGGATGTAACACCTTGGTCACCCCCAGAGTCCACCTCAAAACCTTTGGAGACAGAACCATCTGTCATGCTGCCCCTACACTTTGGAACTCCCTGCCACATGCAATCAGGATAGCACCATCACTGGAAACATTTAAGACTAAACTGAAAACCCACCTCTTCAGTCTGGCATTTATGAACACCTGACTTTTTCCTCTGTAACACAGTCCAGCCTGCAACCCTGTATTGATCTGAAACACAACTATGCGCTTTGAGACCTATGGGAGAAAAGCGCTTTACAAATGTTATTGTATTGTATTATTGTATTGTAAATCGCAAAGCGCTTAATGAATAAATTCATTGTATTTACTAATTCCCGGGGGCAACGTAATTACTTCCTGTGAGAAAACGCGGAAAAGCCGCCGCGTGTGTCAAGAGCAAGGCGGCTGACTCCGCGTCCAGCGCGGCGGTTTGCACGCATAGACACGCGTCTGGTAGTATGGTGGAATGCGGAAAGGCCGCCGCATGTCCTGACAGCAAAGCGGCCATTTCCGCGTCCAACGCGGCGGTTTGCATGCAGCGGCGTGCGCTTGGTGTGGCTGGGTCTGTTAGTGCGCATAGGCAGATGGAGAGCTACGCGCGCGCGGGCCTGGACTCAGGACCTTTATACCAGCAGGGGAAGTGTCAGCTGATCAGGAAGATCAGCTGATTCCTGCAGGATTCATGATTGGCTGAGTGGCTCGGGCGGGGCGGCAGAGTCCAGCTACTATATATTCTGCTGCTTGTCAGTTGCTGGTTGTCTGTCATTGCAAACACTTTGTGGAAGCATTCAGACCATAGTCAGATCCTTACAGTGTGTTTGAACCAAGAGGACTTGGGAATTCACACTGAGCCAGATTACCTTGTACTGTTTATTTGTTAGACTAGTTCCAGGGTGTTGAGATCAAGGCCCTCACACCCAAGACTAGGGAACTGTATTGTCTTTGTGTTATATTCCAGACTAGTTCCAGGGTGTTGATGATCACGGAACTCACACCCAAGACTATGGAATTGTGTTATCATTTATGTTATGCTCCAGACTAGTTCCAGGGTGTTGATGATCACGGAACTCACACCCAAGACTAGGGAATTGTATTTTCATTTATGTTATGCTCCAGACTAGTTCCAGGGTGTTGATGATCACGGAACTCACAACCAAGACTAGGGAATTGTATTATCATTTATGTTATGCTCCAGACTAGTTCCAGGGTGTTGTGACTACGGACCTCACACCCAGACTAGGATTGTGCTATTTCTGTACTACGTTAGCCCAGTCCAGGGCAATACCTTTCATATTAGCTGCAGGGCTTCCTGCAACCCAGCCTTGGTCCCTCACCCAGGGGTCCACAGGCTACAGGAATATCACCCATAGTCAGGGGTGAATTCCTCAGGAGTCTTAGGCCGTCAGCTCCTCTGGTGGTCTCCTCTCAGAGTGGTTACTATTGCACCAAACACTCTCACTATTCTGGTATCCAGAGGTTAGCAATACATCTGTATTATCGTTGATTCTGCAGATCATCGATAATCAGGCGTATATCTGCATTCTTGGTGATACTGCAGATCGCCAAGAATCAGATTCTCTCTGCGTGCTGACACCAATCGTTACACTTCCTGACTGACTTACAAATGCACTTATAATACGCAGAGCAGAGCGATTTTAAAAAAAAAAATCGCTCAGCATGGGCCAGAGCGTGAGCGGAACGCAATGTGAACGAGGCCTGAGTCAACATCTCACTTTGTCTTCAATAGTGAAGAGCTTAAGGGCTTATTTTCTATGCAAATTTTCCATAAGTTAAAATTGAATGCACCAACCTAGCAGCATCTACTTAATTAGCTGGCAACTTGCTAATTAACATTTTTTATTTTGATGCCAGTGGAAATTTGCATGGAAATTTGGAAGTGAAGCTCATCTTTTGTCATGAATCATCATTTCCATGATAAAGCGAGATTCATGTGGTTCTTGTAACGATCGGTGTCAGCACGCAGAGAGAATCTGATTATTGGTGATCTGCAGTATCACCAAGAATACAGATATATAACCGATTATTGATGATCTGCAGAATCACCGATAATACAGATATATTGCTAACATCTGGACATCTATATAGCGTGAGTGTTTGGTGCAACAGTAATAACTTTGTGTGAGGACCACCCGAGGAGCAGGTGGTCCTTGGCAGTATGAGAAATACTTCCCTTTGGAAGTGCAGAGATCTTGCAGCAGCCTGAGTCCCAGGCTGAATAGCAAGAAGACCCGATGGCAAGTGACCCCTGGAAGATGGGCGTCACTGGCAGGTCTGGAGACTAACACAAATGATAATACAGTTCCCTAGTCTTGGGTGCGAGGTCCGTGGTCTCAGCACCCTGGAACTAGTCTGGAGTATAACACAAATGATAATACAAATTCCCTAGTCTGGGTGTGAGGTCCTTGGTCTCTACACCCTGGAACTAGTCTGAATAATAATACAATGATGAACAAAAGTAATCTGGCTCAGTGTGAATTCCCAGGTCCTCCTGGTTCAAACACACTGTAGGATCTGACTATAGTCTGAATGCTTCCACGTAAGTGTTCGCAATGGCAGACAACCAGCAACTGGCAAGCAAGCTATATATATATATATATATATATATATATATATATATATATATATATATATATATATATATATATATATATATATATATATATATATATATATATATATATATATATATATATATATATATAGTTGCAGGCCCCGCCCGAGCCACTCAGCCAATCAGGAGTCCAATTCAAAGAGTGAAGGGTTGCCGGCACTACAAAGTCTGTAGCCGTATCACTGGGTATGAGGATGGAGAGATGTTCTAAAGGCCACCTTTTTATTGCAATAAATACTGCGTGCTCATAACTGATAAATGGAGTATACACATAGGATCAGCATCAGAAAAGAAAACAGTTGAGTCAGGCACTGCAGTAATTACTGTTTTAATGGTGTTCCGAATTGAAGTGAATCACCATAGTTGTATCAAAAATTGTGACATTCAATAGGTAGGTACAAAACATCATCATCAATGAAAAAATCGTCATGTGCAAACATCTTGTGCATTCAAACAGTTGCAAGAGGAGGATGTCCTACCATATCAAAAGGTGGTGGTGGTGGGTGCAGGGCAAAAACGGTAGCCTAATAGCCGTTTCGCACGGCGGTGCTTCTTCCGAGGCTGATCAGCCTCGGAAGAAGCACCGCCGTGCGAAACAGCCATTAGGCTACCGTTTTTGCCCTGCACCCACCACCGCCACCTTTTGATATGGTAGGACATCCTCCTCTTGCAACTGTTTGAATGCACAAGATGTTTGCACATGACGATTTTTTCATTGATGATGATGTTTTGTACCTACCTATTGAATGTCACAATTTTTGATACAACTATGGTGATTCACTTCAATTCGGAACACCATTAAAACAGTAATCACTGCAGTGCCTGACTCAACTGTTTTCTTTTCTGATGCCAATCAGGAGTCCAGCAGGAATCAGCTGATCGTCCTGATCAGCTGATCAATCTCCTGCTGGCATAAAGGTCCTGACTTCTGGCTCGCGCGCGTAGTTCTCCATCCAGGTGCACTAACAGACCCAGCCACACCAGACGCATGCTGCTGCGTGCCAACCGCCGCGCTGGACGCGGAGCCAGCCGCCTTGCTATCAGTACACGCGGCGGCTTTTCCGCGTTTTCTCACAGTTCTCAAATATCAAGGTTATTGCACATCCAAAAGTAAATGACAAATTTAAATCAACATTTTGTTACAGAAGAATACAAAAACACGGTCAGTTAAAACTACATTGTCATTTACATGTACAGAAGAGAAAAAGAAAATGCAATAAAATAAAAGAAAGACACATACCATACATTTAGGAACTTTCTCGAGGCTATGTCACAGCAAGATTTGTAGCAGCTGCAAAATGTCCATGTACAGTAAACTATCGGTAAGTCACACTTCCAGCAGCAGATACAAACCTGCAGTGAAACCAGCTACAAATCTCTGCTTCAAATGCTGCTGTGACATAACCTTAATGTTCACAATAAAAATGTTTTATAATGCGTTTCATATTTGGCCTGGTGGAACAAGTAACTAAAATATAGTAGGTTACTCTATATGGGAGAGTCTATTGATTGTAACCACATTCACTGGACCTAATTTACTGAAGCATGAGTACTAATGGAGGCTTTGCATAGAATGATGTAGATGAACAACCGATTTATATATTACCGGTAAATTTATCAAAACTGCCCAAATTGAGAAAAAGCAATCAACTTAACAAGGAACTGTAGTGAAAAGAACATAATGAATAAAATAGCTTATTTTTACAATATTAATGTATAGATTATTTAGTCAGTGTTTGCCCATTGTAAAATCTTTCCTCACCCTGATTTACATTCTGAAAATTATCACAGGTGGCAACAGGGAGATATTGCTTGCTTGGCAGTTTGAAAAAAGCTGTCACTTTCACAATGCCTGTCACAAGGTTCACATATAGCAATAGCAAACTGTCAGGACCACGGTCATGATATCACACTGTAGGAGGGGTTTTACCACAATATCAGCCATACAGACAACCCCCCCTCCCCTTCATGGTCAATTCGAGAAAAAGTAAAGATTTCTCTTGGGAAAGAGGGTATCAGCTACTGATTGGAGTTAAATTCAAACCTTGGTTAAAGTTCCTCTTTAAATATTATGTTAGTCAAAACTGCCACATTGCTTTATTTGATATTAGCCATTTTGATCTATTTAACCCTGGTCATATAAAACTGTGACATCTTCCCACATGAATAATTGAATATGCTTTCAATAGACTGTTCAGGTAGGTTTAGAAGCAACAATTATGTAGTGAGGTTAAACAGGATTGTGTGTTGTATGTATATATCATTTCAGGTGTGGAGGCCAGGAATAATATTTACATTTTGCACAACTGTTAGTCTGTGTCAGACTTTCCAATATAACTGTCATTTTTAGTGATCACCAATCTTCTCTTCAGGAATAATCTACAGGGGATCATACGGTCTGTTTGAGTTGTGACCACCTCTCAACACTGCTTCCCATTTTAGCCTTTGCCAGAAGCAAAAGTGAAATATGATAATATGATTATGATATCAGAGATTGACTAAACAAATTGCATGATTGCATTGATCACATTTCTCCATGAATTGCCCTTGCTAAGAATTTAAGTTGTAGAAACTGACCACCTTTAGTTATTGTCTACAGCAGATTAGAAAATGATTGGTGGAAGTGAGGAAGTAGTAGCTCTTAGTGCTTACAGTCTACATGGGATTATATTGTCATTTAGTTTTGCATTGTAATCATAAACTGTAAAGAATTATTTTACCCTGGTACTCCTGCAGATTCCATGCGATTAGCTAAGGAGACATCATGAGACCAAACATCAAACTGCCACTTTCTCAATCCAATTACTCCACAAAGAACATTTCCAGAATGCACTCCAACTCTCATGTTAATATCTGCTCCGGTGGCTTCTCTCACCTGCCTGAAAAAAAACAACAACACACAAATGAATGTAAAATGCTCACAATTATGTAATAGCAAGTGGTGCCTGTAAAGGGATGCTGTAGTCAGGGGCGCCTCTAGGCATAGGCAGTACAGGCCTTTGCCTGGAGTGCCATTGGTCCTGGGGGGCGCCATGTTGCTGGATTAAGCCACACCCCCAAATTAAGCCACACCCCCAAATTAAGCCACACCCGTGGACCAAGCCCCATCCCCGTGGGTGTTCTATTACTTGCTTCTGCTGCATCTACTTAGCGTAAGTTGCTGGCAGCTGCCACCTCTATGCCTTGTGCATCTTTCTTTCCCCTTTTGTGCCTCCTTCTGTCTCCTTGTGCCTCCTTCAGTCCCTTGTGCCATGTCTGACCCCGTTTGTCCTTCTGTCTCCCTTTGTGCCTCCTTCGGTTAACATGTGCCCCCTTCAGTCCTCCTGTGCTACCTCTGCCTCCTTCTGTGCCCCTTTGTTCCTCCTTCTCCTTCTTGTGCTACCTCTGCCCCCCCCTGTTCCTCATTCAGTTCCACTCTGCCTTCTGTCTCCCTTTGTGCCTCCTTCTGTCTCCATATGCCTTTTCAGTCCCCATGTGCCACCTCTGTCCCCTGCGCCTTCCTCTATCCCCCTGTGCCTCCTTCTGAGCCCCTTTGTGCCTTCTTCTGTCTCCCTATGGCTCTTTCTGTCCCCCTCTGCCTCCTTCTGTCTCCCTTTGTGCCTCCTTCTGTCCCCATGTGCCACCACTGTCCCCTGCACCTTCCTCTGTCCCCCTGTGCCTTCTTCTGTCTCACTGTGGCTCTTTCTGTCCCCCTCTGCCTCCTTATGTCTCCCCGTGCCTCCTTACATCCTCCTCTGCCATCTTCTGTCCCTTTTTTGTGCCTCCTACTGTCTCGCTGTGCTTCCTTTTGCCCCCCTTTCGGCTATTTTCTGTTCCCTGTGTACCTCCTTCTGTCCCCTGTGTGCCTCCTTCTGTCCCCCTGTGTGCCTCCTTCTGTCCCCCTGTGTGCCTCTTTCTGTCCCACTGTGTGCCTCCTTCAGTCCCCTGTGCCTCCTTCTGTCCTCTTTTGTGCCTCCTTCTGGCTCTCATGCCCTCTTCTGTCCCCCTGTACCCCCCGCTGCCCCTCTGTGTACCTCCTTCTGTCCTCCTATGCCTCCTTCTGTCCTCCTTTGTGTCTCATTGTCCCCCATTGTGCCTCCTTTTGTCTCCATTGTGCCTCATTCTGTTCCCATATTCTTCCTGTCCCCTTGTGCCTCCTTCTGTTCTCTTTAGTGACTTCTTCTGACCCTAGTGCCCCCTTCTGTCCCCGTGTGCCTTCTTCAGTCCCCCTGTACCTCTCTCTGTCTACCTTTGTGCCTCCTTCTGTCCCCCTTTGTGCCTCCTTCTGTCCCCCATTGTGCCTTCTTCTGTCCCCCGTGTGTCTCTTTTAGTCCCCCTGTGACTCCTCCTGTGCTCCTTTGTGACTCCTTGGGCCTGCTTCACAAAGCGGTGCAAAGTGTTTGCATGCCTGTGAAAAGCCCTTTATCACGCCTAAACTCAGTTCCCGGGCGCAAAGTTTTGCGCGCGATGCGCCCATTAAGCCCTAAGGGCGCTACGCACGGAGTTGCGCGATTGCGCGTGCAAAACTTTGTGCGCGGGACTTTGCGCGCGATAAAGAGCACAAAATGGTGCTAACTCAGCAGTGCAAAGGTTATCACGCCTAAAGTCTTTTAGGCGTGATAACTGAGTAATCACCGCTTTGTGAATCAGGCCCCTTGTGTCCCCCTTTGTGCCTCCTTCTGAGCCTCTTGAAAAGGGGGGGGGGGCATAGGAGGGGGACCATAGACAGCCCCCCCCCCCTCCGCCAGATGGTGTGTGCCGAGGTGGTGAACTGACTAATAGTAGACTCCGCGCCAGTTCACTGGCCGCAGCCCATAAGCTCACTTATGCAGTCTGCTGAGTCTCTGGGTTCTGGCAGGCAGAGCAGGGCTATGGGAAAATGGCATCCGAAGCCCTGCACTGAAGACTATTTTCCTGTAGCCCTGCCCTGCCTGTCAGCGCGGAAGTTTTGCAGCCAGAGTTGCTGCACAAAGATCATTGGGGGAGCTACTGTGCGCCGGACGGAGGCCGTGAGAGGAGACTTCTGCAGGTGAGTTCGTTTTTTTTTCTTATAGTTGCAGGCAGGTATCATGGCTATTAGGGAGAACTAATGGGAAGGAGGGGAGGGTAGCCCTGCCTATGTGTATTTTCTAGTGAAACGCTGCCCACATTGCGTATTTTCTGGTGAAACGCTGATGCATTTACATGTATTTTCTGGTGAAAAGCTGCCGCAGTAAGTGTAATTTCTGGCGAAATGCTGCCGCATGACAATTATTTTCTGGTGAAACATTGCCGCATTATGATTATTTTCTAGTGAAATGCTGCTGTTTTACGTTTATTGCCTGGTGAAACGCTGCCACATTTTCATGGGGGGGCGCCAAAGGTTTTCTCGCCTGGAGTGACAAAATGGCTAGAGGCACCCCTGGCTGTAGTGACCATAAAAGTGGTAATCCAAGGTGGAAGGGGGGTTACTTTCTTTCTGTGAGATTTATACATACTTAGAACTGACGCTGTATCACCTCTGCACTCCAGGCCTGGGCTGACCTGGAGGAAGTCAGAACACTCAAGGCTACTGGGGACATTTCATGTCCATGGCCATGTTTCAAGGCCCCATACAATCAGCACAAATAAAAATTCCATCATGCTTGGCTAGTGCTACGTTTGTGCCCATTTGTGCTGCTTTCATTTTGAAAATAATAGGACTTATTATTTCCAAAACAATACCATCACCCATCTCAGCCCCCATACAACAACCAACAGACATGAAACTGGTATGAGTGGGTAGTGCTGTGAATGTGCTCATTTGTGCTACAAAAATCATCTTTTTACCTTTTAAAGTTTTTGAGATGTTCACATTTTTATAAAGGTCAAAAGTTCACCCAGTCCCCCTACAAAATCACAAGGCTGAGTGATCCTGAGTAAACTTGACCTTTACAAGAACGTGAATATCTCCAGGGGTGAAGCAATAGCAGTTGCAGAGGTTGCAACCGCATCGGGGCCCTTGGGCCAGAGGCGCCCCGAAGGGCCCTCCCTCAACTGCAGTATTAGCTCTCTATTGGTCCTGTGCTCATAATAATCACTTCTATAGATACTTTGAATAGTCGTAATTATTAACAAACTGTTCCCCATCCCCTTCTTGCACCTCAGACACTGTAGTTGCCATTGGCAGGTTTTGGTGCGCCATATCAACTTCTGTGTATAGTGTGCTTGGGGGGCCCCATTGTAAAACTTGCATCGGGGCCCACAACTCCTTAGTTAGGCCACTTTAGGGCTGGTTAGACAGATGTCTGAACCACCTGCCCTGTGTTTCGTCCAAATGCTTTTCTGCAAGCGCGCAGAAAAGTATTTCTCGACTTCCAGCGGCGATTCCCAGCAATCGTCATTTTTCATCCCGCAGGGGGACACAGGAGTGCTGCACTAATGGACCCTGGAATGACCAGACCCTGCTGCTTCTACAGTGAAAAAAATAGCTATCAAAATGCTGCGTTTGCATAAATGGCTGTAAATGACGTGCAAGTGTGCGTGTGAACTGGCCCTTAGTTGTTGTACCACACAAGGGAGATGTCTTACGTAAAAACTGGACAGTATTTATTTCTGGATCTGTAGATTTATTCTTCATCCATTTTGAGGAAGATTTTTCTATTTGTGATTAATACATTTATTTTAGAAAATGTTATTACATTTTTTTTGCATGATTTTGTATTTGAAACTTTCATTATACTAAAAATGGATACTAGACCCTTGCTTGACAGATTTTAGTAAGTTGCAGGCTATTGAATCACTTTTTGCACAGAAATACTGAAGAAATTGAACGCCAGGGCGGTTAAGAAAAATGGCTGTGAATGCAAACAGAATATACCATCATCTGATTAAGCGTAGAATCCTAACCATAGAGAAGTTAACAATAGGGCTGAACGATCTTAAACAGAAAATCGTGAGCAAGAGCAAGATGATTTTGGGATCGTCAAAGTGGTGGTTTTGAAGCAGTTTTTGCCGCTGCTGGAACCTGCTCTACTCTGCTCCCGACCCCCTCCTCCAGTAAGTCTTTTTCCCATTTGGCTTCACTGCATTGGCAGTGAAGAGGTAGTGAGTGTTCGGGGCCTGTACCAGAAAGTGTGACATCACTTCCTGGTGGCCACCATTGCCAAGCAACACTCGCTGCCTTTTTACTGAGCGGCAATACAATGCGGTGAAGCCAAATGGGAACTGAACTTACTGGAGGAGGGGACCGAGAGCGGAGGAGGTTCCAGCATGTACTGTGGCACCTATGCACTGGCTAACCTGTACTGCGGCACCTATACACTGGCTAACCTGTACTGCAGCACCTAAACACTGGCTAAACCTGTACTGGGGCACCTATAGCTGGCTAAACTATACTCGGGGCACCTATATGTGGCTACCTATACTGGGGGAACTCATACCATCAGTGTGCTGATCCATTGTTGTGTATTGAAAATCGTGAATCAAATCGAAATAGCAATTTCTGATAGAAATCGTGCAAGTCAATCTCTTCCTAAAATTGTTCAGACCTAGTTAACATTAGCACCGATGTGACATATTGCAAGATAGTGGTTTTCAAAAGACACCGTCATGCCAGGAACTAAACATGTACAGATTGTTCCTTCAAAGATCCTCACAAGGTCCCACTCTATACTTGTGAAGATCTGCCCCAGTAACTTTGGATCTGATTACATGTATTAGTAAGTGGATGAGTAAATCAGAAGGTAAACATTCCATTTAAGTTAGGGAATTTGTTTTATTCAGCACATTCATATGTACTTACTTGATTGCTTCACACATATCCAGCCCCATCTTGACACAGTTCTTGGCATTGTTGGGCAATGACACTGGCAACCCAGAGACACAGTAATAACAATCTCCTAAAATCTTAATTCTCATGCATTCATTTTCCTGTGTACACAAAAGCCACAATTATTAAGATGTCAAGTATTCTAGTGAACATATTTCTATCCAAACCTAAGCTAGATAATTGACCTTGCCCAAATTTTGAACAAACTCAAGCACTTAAAACTGTAAGCAACTATAGAATGTGACTGAAAATCTTGGGGACGTGTAACGATCGGTGTCAGCACGCAGAGAGAATCTGATTATTGGTGATCTGCAGTATCACCAAGAATGCAGATATATACCTGATTATGGATGATCTGCACAATCACCAATAATACAGATATAGTTCTAACCTCTGGACACCTATGTATACTCGTGAGTGTTTGGTGTAACAGTATGACTTTGAGTAACGCACCTGATGAGCAGGTGATCTTAGACAGTATAGGCAATACTGCTCACAGAGAGCACAGAACCTTCCAGCAGCCTGAGACTCTCCAAGGGATGGAGTCAGGCTGAGGTAGGAAGGACCAGAGAGTGAGTGACACCTGAAGGTGGATGTCACTGACAGATCTGGAGACTATCTCTTAAGTGGAGAGATAGCTCTCGAGGTCGGGCAAGCCAGGTCGACAACACACGGACAGACAAAGTACAAAGACAGAAAATTGATTCGGTATCCAAGACAGGAAGGGTTTAGCAACGGAATATCAGATATGCGAGATACCGAATCAGAAAGCGGAGGGATAGTCAGGAAAGCAATAGGTCATAACAGATATCAAACAATGCCTAGTCTTGGGTGTGAGGTCCGTGGTCTCTACACCCTGGAACTAGTCTGAAGTATAACAGAATGATAACACAAGTTCCCTAGTCTTGGGTGTGAGGTCCGTGGTCTCTACACCCTGGAACTAGTCTAATGAATAACAGAATAATAACACAAGTAATCTGGCTCTGTGTGAATTCCCAGGTCCTCCTGGTTCAAACACACTGTTGGATCTGACTAAGGTCTGAGTGCTTCCACGTAGTGTTCGCAACGGCAGACAACTTGAGAGTGGCCAGCAGTAACCATATATAGTGCATTGCTCTCTGGCACCACCCTGAAGTGATCAACCAATGGCTACCAGCTCTGAGGTCAGCTGACCGGCCTGGTCAGCTGATCCCTCCTTTGCCATCATAAAAGTTCTGCCTTTCAGCGTGCGCGCGCGTATTCCTAAACCTGTGTGAACTAACAGGCTCAGCCACACTAGCTGCACGCTACTGCGTGCAAACTGCCGCGCTAGACGCGGAACCAGCCGCCTTGCTGTCGTTACATGGGACGGCTTTTCCGCGTTCTGCCATGTCACTAGACGCCGTGTTGGACGCAGAATCAGCCGCCTTGCTGTCAGTACACGCGGCGGCTTTTCCGCGTTCTCTCAAAGGATGAATAACATTTTGCACCACATTCAATATAAAACACACATAATGGCCGCTTCAGATGGATGGCTGCCGCATACTGTATGTGTTTACCGCAGTGATTTACTGCTTCCTGCATTGAGATGGATGGGAATGTTGATTCCTGCATGTAGCTTCTAGCGTTGGCTAGTTTGTGGTTCTGCATCCTCCTACGGCAGTGTTTCTAACTCGCTCCTGGCCACAAATGGACTCTAGGCATCTGATAGTAGGATGCCTTTCAATGCAAGGAAAGCATCTAAGCCCCCCCCTTAAATGCAGGTAAAGAATTTGCCATAACTACTTCCTGTGGCAATGCATCCCACATCTTAATCACTCTTACTGTAAAGAACCCTTTCCTAAATAAATGGCTAAAACGTTTTTCCTCCATGCCCAGATCATGTCCTCTAGTCTTTTGTGAAGGCCTAGGGACAAAAAGCTCATCCACCAAGCTTTTATATTGTCCTCTGATGTATTTATACATGTTGATTAGATCCCCTCTAAGGCGTCTTTTCTCTAGACTAAATAAACCCAGTTTATCTAACCTTTCTTGGTAAGCGAGACCTTCCATCCCACGTATACATTTTGTTGCTCGTCTCTGCACCTGCTCTAAAACTGCAATATCTTTCCTGTAATGTGGATCCAGAACTGAATTCCATATTCCAGATGTGGCCTTACTAGAGAGTTAAACAGGGGCAATATTATGCTAGCATCTTGCATTTTTATTCCCTTTTTAATGCATCCCAAAATTGTATTAGCTTTAACTGCAGCGGCTTGGCATTGAATACAATTATTTAACTTGTTGTCGATAAGTCCTTCTCCAAGTTTGATGTCCCCATCTGTATCCAATTCATTTTGTATGGTGCTAGACCATTGGTACGACCATAATGCATGACTTCACATTTTTCAACATTGAATTTCATCTGCCATTTATGTGTCCATATAGCCATCCCATCCAGATCCTGTTGCAATATGTCACACTATCTTCCTGAGAGTTAATGAATCTGCACAATTTTGTATCATCTGCAAAAATAACAACATTTTTCTACTTCTAGATCATTAATCATTAAATTGAAGAGCACTGGAGCCAGTACTGACCCCTGTGGAACCCCACTGCTAACAGTCACCCATTTTGAATATGATCCATTGACCACAACTCTTTGTTTTTTGTCCATTAACCAGTTCCCCATCCATGCACACAGACTCTTCCCCAGTCCTTGCATCCTCAACTTTTGCACCAGACTTTTGTGGCGAACAGTGTCGAAGGCCTTTGCAAAGTCCACATTAGCGTTCACTACCTCATAAAAGCTGAGCATGTTAGTCAAACAGGACCTGTCTTTAGTAAACCCATGCTGACATTCAAGGCTCTATACCACATGGGACCCAAGTACAAAGTGGCTCTATTGGAACTATATGTCCCTTTAAGCACCCTCCGCTCTGCCAACAAGATTAATTTGGTTGTTCCCAGGATTCACTTAAAGCGGAATATAGCCCTGCATTTCAACTTTGCTCTAAACCATTATTTACAGCATATTATATGCAACCAGCATTTTTTTTTTTACTAGACCAGCATTGGAAGGGTTACACACAGAGCTTAAAGTTCCGTGGATAGAAATGCAGACGCATCTGAAGTTTAGATAGATACATTTAAATAAACCCAATGTAACAAGTGGTGAATGTTACACACTCTCTGGCTGTCCTCCAGCTCCTGCACAGTCAGAAAGTGTGTGTCACATTCCACACTTGTTACATTGTGTTTACTTAAATGTATCTATCTAAACTTCGGATGTGTCTGCATTTCTATCCACGGAACTTTAAAGCTCTGTGTGTAACCCTTCCAATGCTGGTCTAGTAAAAAAAAATTCTGGTTGCATATAATACGCTGTAAATCATGTTTTAATGCAAAGTTGAAATGCAGGGTTATATTCCGCTTTAAAAACATTTGGTGCTCAGGTCTACTCTACTGAACTCACTTCCACAATAAGTGGGAGAGGCTCCCTCTCCAAACAGCTTTAAGAAAAGGCTAAAAACCCACCTCTTCTCCCGAGCCTTTGAGACTGCATAATGCAGGGTCACAGTGCTTTCAGTCCCCAGGGAGAAAAGCGCTATAAAAATATTATTATTATTATTATTATAACCAATTCTGTGTGTTACTCTCGTTGCACTTGGCGAAATAAAATAAAATCTGATCCTGATTCATTTATACCACTTTTATTTTATTTTTTTCATTTTATTTTCAATATTTTTTTAAGTTTCTGTATATTTTTTACCGAAAACAAGGGAGTGACAGCTGTGCTGAAATTACAAAATACATAAAATGGGGGAAAAAGAAATATGCAGAAGGCTAGAAACAAGTTTTAAAAAGTATATTTTTGGTGAAGATTGTAGAGGAACTACTGTATGTGGTGACTGTACAACAAAAAAATGAAACATTTTGCATAGTGCAATAACAGTACAGTATTAAGAAATAACATGCTGAGTAATAATAATAATAATAATAATAATAATAGAGTGAAAATGGTGTATGAATGAGCATGGCATGCTGACTGTTTCAGGGTGTTTGGGAGATTTGGCATGGGAAGAAGCTCATTCATCACTAAACACTAATTAGCTTTCCTGCCTTGACATTGGAACAGGAGGAAGTGGTTTTAACTGAACCATGCTGGGCCATCCACTCTTCAATATCTTTAATGTAGTGCAGTTGTGTTGGCCAACTTAAAATGGCAAACAATGGCAAAATCTTGTAAGCTGCAATGCCCTAGCTTTCACAATAGCATGGGACAAGATTTGTGAATTGCCTTTTTGTTTCCTCTTTTAAAGGGACTCCGAGCAGTGCAGAAACTATGGGAAGATGCATGTCATTTTAAAGCTCTATTTCTCCTCTTTCCAATGATATATAAACCGCCGCCCTACGCCTTTTAGTTTTCGCTATTTTTGCAATTGAAATTGCCGCGGCCGCGATTTCGATCGCGAAAATAGAGAAAACTAAAAGGCGTAGGGCGATGATTTAGGTGTCGTCAGAAAGAGAGCTTTAAAATGATATCCATCTTTCCATAGTTATATTGTATTACACAGGGCGACTTTTTCTGCTGAATGGAGCTGCTGAGAAAAAGTCGCCCTGTGTAATACAATGTAACTTTGGAAAGATATCATTTTAAAGCTCTCTTTCTCCTCTTGCTGACGACCCCTAAATCGTTGCCCTACGACTTTTAGTTTTCTCTAAAAGGCAATTTCAATCGCGAAAATAGCGAAAACTAAAAGGCGTAGGGCGGCAATTTATATATCATTGGAAAGAGGAGAAAGAGAGCTTTAAAATGATATGCATCTTTCCATAGTTTCTACACTGCTCGGAGTCCCTTTAAACACAGTGATACAACATTTTTGTAACACGACAGACACAAAATAAATGTCAGCCCCCTTTATAACTGGATGGACTGTATTACTACTACTATATGTATAATATTTTTAGTACCTTATTTTTGTGTACCAGTAATGGAACTAAGTAATCACAAGACTGAGACTAAATAAATGACAGCTGCCCTTGGCTTTTGCTATGTCTGTGTACAGCACTAAGGAGGGACAATGTCATGGCAAAAGATGGAGCAGCTTTTGGTGGGCGCCATGACATATATTGTTTTTACAAACAAATAATCAGACATCAAAGTCATTTAGGCAATACACACAGGCAATACAAGCAGGTACTTTTCCTATGTAGCAAGAATACCAGGAAGACAAGGGAAAAAGGAAGACAAAAAAAGAGAAAAGACGGCTGACTGACTAACCTTGTCACTGAAATACATTGCATTTTTGCCAAAGTAACATTTTTCTCAAAAACGAAGTCAATGGGACATGAGAAAATTTATGTTGTATCCCTTTTATGTGTAGATCATCTGAACACTGAAAAAATACAGCGCACTACATAGCGTGCCTGTAGCATGCGCATAACTCGCGCTTCTCTAAATCAACCCCAATGTCTCTCTACATTCCTTTGATAATATGTATTATTATTTATGATTGTACATACAAAAGTAAACAAAAATTTCATTAACAGAAAACACAAGAACAGATAATAAGGTATAGTTATAAACAATTTATATTACAGTTCTTTACCTTTGCTATTTGGTCAAACTTTCCAAACAACTCATTTAGCATGACCACAAGTTCCTTAGGTGAGCAGTCACTGGCCAGGCGAGTGAATCCCACAATGTCTGCATAAAGGATGCTGCAGGAAAGGAACAGAAACCCGTATGACTGGAGAGACATTTACCAGAATCATGCTCATAGAAGGGGGTTTTCAACCCACTAAATTTATCTTGAGGTTCCACATGCATACCTGACATTCTGATGTCGTTTCACATACAAACTGTGGAAATTGTTGTCCGCTGGGCGAATGTCATTGGATTCCTTCAGTCTGTCCTGAATAGCCAATTTCATTTCCATAGAGATGTAAACAGGGAGAACAGACAGCAGCAGGCTTTCCTGGGAAGGTCAGGGGAAAAGGGTTATGCTGATTTGGCAGTACTGTCCATATTACTGAGAAATAGTTGAAAGAGTTAACAGTGAGTAGAGTTTAAAGAATTAATAAAAACAAGGAAGTGAAGCAATTGGAACTTATTTCTTATTACGGTTTCTTAACACTATATAAATATGCTTTAGAATAAGAAAGATGGCTTTTTTGATTCATTTTGTTTTATTACGCCAACTTAAAGAGACTCTGTAACACAATTTTCAGCCTTATTTCTCCTATCCTACAAGTTCATATACCTGTTATAACGTGGTCTGGATTACTGCAGCCTTTTCTAGTTGCACTGTCTCTGTAATATATCTTATCTTTTCTTTGTCAAGCTTTGTCGACCCAGAAAGGAAGGAGCTGCCTCTGCTGTGATAGGGACAAATTATGCATGCCCCCTGTAGGCTCACTCCTGTGTGCTTTATTTTTCACTCACAGACAGGTCCCTGCTCTCAGTCTCAGCTGTGTCTGTGAGGCTGTGGGAGGAGGGAGCTGCCTGTCACATGCTGACAATTCATTACCCAGACACAAGTGCAGAGCCCAGACTCCTGGCTCAGAAGAAACAGCTGTGTTTATAAAGGAGTCTGAGGATTCTTGTCACGCATCAGTGGCACAGAGCTGCAGAGGCAGAAGGTAAAACTTTTTCTAAACTTGCACATCACATCTGTAGGCTGCATTCAAGGTGTTTTCAGTATACTTCCTGTTTCGGCGGCCATCGTTACGGTTTACAAAACAGTTTATAAAATGTTATTTTATCGCCAATATTGCGGCGGAGAGCAGCGAAAATGTCACAGAGGGGGCTAGGAGATGTCCCCGAACAGGCTGATATGTTTATTTATATAACATTTCTTCAAGATCCAAAATTTCACTTCTTGCATAGATTACAAGTGAAGTTGTTTTTTTTTTTTTTTTTTTTTTACTAATGTTCTATTTCTCAGCTGTACTACACATACAAATCATAGTTACATAGTTATTTGGGTTGAAAAAAGACATACGTCCATTGAGTTCAACCAGAAAATAATATTTATTTACCAGATAAAAATAGAGAATTGATTTCTGATTTTATGCCTAACAGTTACTCTTTAATAGCATGGAGCTTCATTATCTGTGTGCCAATCATCTTACCTCTATTGTATACATACTGTACATGAAGGTTAAACAGGTCTCCCCCCCCCAAAAAGCCCTCCCCCGAAAATAAGCCCTAGCTGCATACTAGTAGAAATTCAGAAGCTATGTTAGTATATGGGGAGGTGTGTAGCACTCCCCTTGAGGCTGCGCCCCCCTCCATTTACCTGTAAATGGCTCCAGTATCCTAAAAAGAAACTGCACACCTCCCCATACACTAACGTAGCGTCTGAATTTCTACCGATTTTCTAGCAATTTTATACCCCTAAAAAAAATTATAAACGCTCCGCGAAAATAAGCCCTAGCACACCTTTTGGAGGTAAAATTAATATAAGGCAGTGTCTTATTCCCGGCGAAATAATATATATATATACACACACACACACACACAGTGGCTTGCAAAAGTATTCGGCCCCCATGAAGTTTTACACATTTTGTCACATTACTGCCACAAACATGAATCAATGTTATTGGAATTCCACATGAAAGACCAAAACAAAGTGGTGTACACATGAGAAGTGGAACGAAAATCATACATGATTCCAAACATTTTCTACAAATAAATAACTGCAAAGTGGGGTGTGCGTAATTATTCGGCCCTCTGAGTCAATACTTTGTAGAACCACTTTTTGCTGCAATTACAGCTGCCAGTCTTTTAGGGTATGTCTCTATCAGCTTTCCACATCTAGAGACTGAAATCCTTGCCCTTTCTTCTTTGCAAAAAAGCTCCAGCTCAGTCAGATTAGATGGACAGCGTTTGTGAACAGCAGTTTTCAGATCTTGCCACAGACTCTCGATTGGATTTAGATCTGGACTTTGACTGGGCCATTCTTACACATTAATATGTTTTGTTTTAAACCATTCCATTGTTGCCCTGGATTTATGTTTAGGGTCATTGTCTTGCTGGAAGGTGAACCTCCACCCCAGTCTCAAGTCTTTTGCAGACTCCATGAGGTTTTCTTCCAAGATTGCCCTGAATATAGCTCCATCCATCTTTCCATCAACTCTGACCAGCTTTCCAGTCCCCGCTGAAGAGAAGCACCCCCAGAGCATGATGCTGCCACCACCATATTTGACAGTGTGGATGGTGTGTTCTGAGAGATGTGCAGAGTTCATTTTCCATCACACATAGCATTTTGCATTTGGCCAAAACGTTCCATTTTGGTCTCATCTGACCAGAGCCCCTTCTTCCACATGTTTGCAGTTTGCCACAAGCCATGTGGGGGACACAGCAAACGGGACTTCTTATGCTTTTCTGTTAACAATGGCTTTCTTCTTGCCACTCTTCCATAAAGGCCAACTTTGTGCAGTGCACAATTAATAGTTATCCTATGGACAGATTCCCCCACCTGAGCTGTAGATCTCTGTAGCTCGTCCTGAGTCACCATGGGCCTCTTGACTGCATTTCTGATCAGCGCTCTCCTTGTTCGGCCTGTAAATTTAGGTGGACGGCCAGTTGTGCCATACCCCTTCCATTTCTGAATGATCGCTTAACAGTGCTCCGTGGGTGTTCAAAGCTTTGGAAACCTTTTTGTAGCCTAAGCCTGCTTTAAATTTCTCAATAACTTTATCCCTGACCTGTCTGGTGTGTTCTTTGGACTTCATGGTGTTGTTGCTGCCAATATTCTCTTAGACAACCTCTGAGGCTGTCACAGAGCAGCTGTATTTGTACATTAGATTACACACAGGTGCACTCTATTTAGTCATTAGCACTCATCAGGCAATGTCTATGGGCAGCTGACTGCACTCAGACCAAAAGGGTCAGAATAATTACGCACACCCCACTTTGCAGTTATTTATTTGTAAAAAATGTTTGGAATCATGTATGATTTTTGTTCCACTTCTCATGTGTACACCATTTTGTATTGGTCTTTCACGTGGAATTCCAATAAAACGGATTCATGTTTGTGGCAGTTATGTGACAAAATGTGGAAAATTTCAAGGGGCCCGAATACTTCTGCAAGCCACTGTATGTATGTATATATATATATATATATACACATATATACACATATATACATATATACATATATATATATATATATATATATATATATATATATATATATATATATATACATACACACATGTATACATATATATATATATATATATATATATATATATATATATATATAGACAATCCAACACAATGGGCAGCACATTGAACACATTTTATAAGTGGTCAGAATTTGTAAATAACTCATGAAAGAATAAAGTTACGTTAAAACCAAATTCTGACCACGTATAAAATGTGTTCAATGTGCTGCCCATTGTGTTGGATTGTCAATGCAACCCTCCTCTCCCACTCTTCACACACTGATAGCAACACCGCACGAGAAATGCTAGCACAGGCTTCCAGTATCCGTAGTTTCAGGTGCTGCACATCACGTATCTTCACAGCATAGAGAATTGCCTTCAGATTATACCAAAGATAAAAGTCTAAGGGGGTGAGATCGGGAGACCTTGGGGGCCATTCCACTGGCCTACGACGACAAATCCACTTTCCAGGAAACTGTTCATCTAGGTATTCTCGGACCTGACACCCATAATGTGGTGGTGCACCAACTTGCTGGAAAAACTCAGGGAACGTGCCAGCTTCAGTGCATAAAGAGGGAAACACATCATCATGTAGCAATTTGAATGGCCCCCAAGGTCTCTCGATCTGACCCCCTTAGACTTTTATCTTTGGGGTCATTTGAAGGCAATTGTCTATGCTGTGAAGATACGAGACGTGCAGCACCTGAAACTACTGATACTGGAAGCCTGTGCTAGCATTTCTCCTGCGGTGTTACTATCAGTGTGTGAAGAGTGGTAGAAGAGGGTTGCATTGACAATCCAACACAATGGGCAGCACATTGAACACATTTTATAAGTGGTCAAAAACTTGTAAATAACTCATGAAAGAATAAAGTTACGTTAAAACCAAGCACACCATTGTTTTCTTGTGAAATTCCCAATAAGTTTGATGTGTCACATGACCCTCATCCTATTGAAAAAACAAAAGATGGATTCAAAATAGCCGACTTCAAAATAGCCACCATGGTCACCACCCATCATGAAAAGTTTCCCCCCTCACATATACTAATGTGCCACAAACAGGAAGTTAATATCACCAATCATTCCCATTTTATTAAGGTGTATCCATATAAATGGCCCACCCTGTGTGTATTATATATATATATATATATATATATATATATATATATATATATATATATATATATATATATATGTGCAACATTTTTAGCTGTATGTAATGTATCGGTGTTAATTGTACTAATACCACCACTAACAGGCAGCAAATATCTTACCTGTTGCCTCTTCTGCATCTCAAGTTTCATTTTCACGCGAATACATTTCACAGTATATCTGTAAAGGTCTCTGGAGGCGTCCAGCATGTGGTACTTGTGAAATGCCCCCACCACATTCCCACACAAGAATATAATAGCATTTGCAATAAGCTAAAAAATACAAAAAAAAACAACAAATTAGTGATTTTTATACAAATACCTTAAATCTTAAAATCTATCAACAGTTATACAAGGAGGAGCTTTTTTTGGTTCATGGAATGGACGAATGGGGAGACCAGGGAACAGATTCAAAAAAAGCTTTTTGCCGGGGTTCCCTGAACTTTCAGCTGAGGCATCCCATTGATCAGTACATGGACCAATAGGAAATTCTGGCTCCAATAAAAAGATGCTCTTGCTGGGGTCCCTAGAATGGCCGGAACAGTACATTAAGGGAACCCCAACAAAGAATAACTTTGAATCCGCCGTCATAGCTCCCCACTGGCTCAATTGGCAGCGGCAGCTGTGACAGCGTCAATGGGTTCTGCAGAGATGCAGCAATAGCTTACTAGCAGGCGACCCCACAATCAAGTTTGCAGAAGAAGTAAAGCAAAAAACAGAAGAGAAGACGGGGAAAGAAGTAAACAGATGAAAATGACTGAAGGAGGAGAGTACAGAAGAACGTGGTATCAGAAGAAAGAAGCAGATACTTCTAAAGAAGTAGATATACATCTAATTGGCAGTTGTAATGCATGGCGTGGATTCAGTTGCTCCCGCAGCAGGTGAGTCCATGCCGTGCAAAGCACAGGCCTAATGGGGAAGGAGGAGTAACAACAAAAAATATTATGTTGATATGATGTTCCCTTTGCATTTGGACTAGTCCTAGTCCGTCAGACAATTGCTACATGAAGGGTATAGTAGCATTATGGCTACAGCATACATCTTTCTGAAGGCTAAAAAGGGCTATTCATTGCTAAAAATGAATAAGATTTTAAAGTGGACATGAACTCTTGCATTGGACAGAAGCAAAACATATAGTAACGCACCCTGTATATATTTAGAGAGTTTAGCCTGTCTAACAAGTTGTAATTGAATCCCTTAGCTGTTAGATGCCTGCCATGGCAGAGCAGCTAATTTTTAAATACAGGATGTTAACAATATGTCTGCTTCCATGAAAGCAGGAAGTAGACAAACTGCAGATTAGTTCAGGATTTGTATCAACTGTAACAAAGAAATGTTTTTCTTTAAAGGTTATTATGCTGTTGCGTATCTTTTAGAGCTGAGATAAAGTTCTGAGTTCAGGTCTGCTTTAAAAGTGAGTTTTAAGTTTTGGTGAATGCTTACGACAGATAGTGCCTTTTCATTGCTACAAGTCAGAAATGTGAACACCACCCTATGAAACCCAAACCTATTGATTTCAAAGCATTTGAAAATTCAAAAATAAAATTGTCAAAAACCCAAAGTTGTTTTCAGTCTTCTGACAAGTGTAAAAGGAAATTGGGCAATTTCATGTTTATCACATCTGATATGACCAATTATAGGAGTTACTTTAACTTGTGACAGCAATTTGAGTTACTACATGCTTTGTTTCCTCAGCAACACATATAGTAAATCAGTTCAGAGAAGGCACAATAAAACAGATGGTTTCATTACATTAATACTGTATGCTTGAAATTCATTTCATGCATGCTACATTCCACACATTACAACAGCAGCAGTGTAAATTAACTTAATGACAGACAATAGAGTATGTAAAGCAATATAGTAATTTCAAGCCTACTTACAATAATATGCAGTCTTTTCTAATGCTAACAACCATAACACTATTATCCATCCCAATGATGCAGACAAAATTTAAACACGTTTTATTCTGAGCATTGCATACATATAGAACACAATTGTAAAATACTTGGTTGTACTAAGTATTATACGTTTTTCATATGTTGTGTAAGGGTTGCTTTTCGTTGAAATCAAGCTTTCTGGTAGAAAAACAGCAGGGTACTGAAAATATCCAAACCACGCCTTACTGTGCCAAAAGTCAGAACAGCTGAAAAGTACACTGCTAGAAGGCATGAGGCTACTGTGTGGAGAGCCCCAATTAACCACTTCAGGATTCGGCGTACGCTTAACTACGCCCCTGAATCCTGAAGTGGATTGCATGGAAACGGCCGCTCGTATGAGCGGCCGTTCCATGTCAGTTCACGGAGGGTGTCTCCGTGAACACCCTGCGAGCCTCCGATCGTGGCTCGCAGGGTAAATGTAAACACACGGGGAAGATCTTCCCCGGTGTTTACATGTATACGGCGCTGCTGCGCAGCAGCGCCGTGGCGGAGATCGGCGATCCCCGGCCTCTGATTGGCCGGGGACCGCCGGCACCTGATAGGCTGAAGCCTATCCTATCCGGCGCAGGACGGAATTCCGTCCTGCGCCGCTCACAGGGGGAGGTAGAGGGAGGGAAGGGGAAGGCGGCCAGGAAGCGCTGCGGAGGGGGGCTTTGAAGAGAGCCCCCCCCCCGCAAGCGCAAGCAGCCGGCGGCGATCAGACCCCCCCAGCAGGACATCCCCCTAGTGGGGAAAAAAGGGGGGAAGTCTGATCGGCCTGGGTGCTAGCTGATCGGTGCTGCGGGCTGGAGAGCCCACGCAGCACCGATCAGCAAAACCACCCGGTATCCGGAAGTGGTTAAATTAGGGCCCTGGTCCATAATCTGAATTGGGGCACCAAAATTGTATTACTATATCGGAAGTAGTGACTGACTTGCCTATGTTTTGTTTCTTTGTGGTCTGTAGATTTTCTAGCTCATACTTTTAGTCTTTTATGAGGTAGCAGGGAGTCAGTAACCCACTAGTGTAATCCTTAAAGTGACTCTGTAACAAAAATTACAACGTTTTTTCTACCATCCTACGAGTTCCTAAACCTATTCTAATCTGTTCTGGCTCACTGCAGCACTTTGTACTATCAGGGTCTCTGTAATAAATCAATGTATCTTTCCCCTGTCAGACTTGTCGGCCTGTGTCTGGAAGGCTGCCAACTCTTCCATGCTAGTCTATTCCTCTATGCACACTCCAGTGTGTGTTTTATTTACATAAGCCAGCAGCTTCTCTGCTATCTTATCAGTGATAGAAGAGAGCTGGATAAAAATCCTCCTCTGTTAGGCTGTGAAAGTAGCTGGCTGACACATACTGAGGAATTACAAACACAGGCACATGCAGAGCTGTCTGCAGGAAGCCTGTAATGTGCAGTGCATGAAAGAAGAAGGGAACAGAAGGTAAACACACAAATGATCTTTTGAGATTCAAAAGGAAAGCTGTATACAGCCTGCTTGTGTATGGATGTATTTTCTATGTGTGGACATATTGTACATCAATCTACTTCCTGTTTTGGTGGCCATTTTGTTTGTTTATAAACAAACTTTTTAAAACTGTTTTTGACTACTTTTAATGCGGCGGGGAGCGGCGAAATTGTGACAGAGGGTAATAGGAGATGTCCCCTAACACACTGGTATGTTTACTTTTGTGCGATTTAAACAATACAGATTCTCTTTAAGCTGAGTTCACACTTGGGTTGAAATCCGTACATTTTCGGAACCAACAGGCATGTAGACAACAGACATCTTACTAATATTCTTCTATCCCTCTCTGTAACCGAACTCTCACATTACCCCTTCCCTACCTATGCCTTACAAACACTAACCTCCCCCCACCTACATCTAACCCTAATCTTCACTCTTCTTCTCATTCGCTCACTCAACTCTGGCTCTTCGTGACCATATGTATTTTTGCATGCCAGATGTGTCAGACAATCTCCCCTCGACCTACAGCTAACAATATCCTATCCCCACCTACACCTAACACTATCCTCCCGTTACCTACACCTAACAATATCCTATATCCCACCTACACCTAGCAGACTGGCAGGATCCAGAGGTGACTAGGGATGGGCATTTAATATAAACAGGCTGAGGAAATGCTAGTATGTGCCTAGCCATGATAGAGGAGGGATGCTGTGTGACAGAGGGTGGGCTAAAGAAGCAGCCAAGCAGGATACACTATGCCCTGTCTAGACTAGACAAGACAACCAGCAAGATGGAGTCTTCGGCTAAATAAACAAATTTTATCAAACCTTTCCTGGTAAGTGAGGCTCTCAAAACCTTTGACCAATTTTGTTGCTCATCTCTACACTTGTTTCAAAACTCCACTGTCCTTCCTATATTGTGGTGCCCTAGAACTATATTTTATATTCCAAGAGAGCTAAACGGGCAGTATTATGGTGGTATCCCAAGTTTTCATTTCCGATTTATCCATCCCAAAATGGTATTTGCTACAGCTGCTTCTGTTTAGGATTGAATATGACTATTGAACTTATTGTCAGCTGGTACTCCTAAGCCCTTCTCCAAATTTGATGTCCCCGTCTGTATACCATGAATCTTGCTTGGTACTAGACCACTGAAATGGCCATGATGTATAAGTTTACATTTTTGCCATTGAACTTCATTTGCCATTTTCTTGCTATATGCCCACCTCATCAGTGGCGTTTCAATAGCCCCATGACCAAGGCAGGTCATTTCAGCATGTGCTCTTCCCCACGCTGCATCTGCCCTGGGTGCCGCCATATTATTTCATCTATGGCCACACAGCAGTGTAATTCAGGTGCCAGCAATAGCTGGACTGCAAATTGCTTCTCCCTCTGAGTTGATACGACTTGGAGGGGGAATAGTAATTAATGCCAGCTGGAATTTCAGAGGCAGCAGGGTGAGCTGCCATTTGGCTCACCCTGCACCAAAGTGACCAAGCAGTAAAGCAGAATGTATGCCCCAAGACATTTGCGCCCAAGGTCCATCCCTTCTTCTTCTGAGTAAGCACAGCAGAGCAGTGTAGTAATAGCTAACTGTTCCAGTGCTGCATCAGGTCTACTCTTGTTCCCAGCAACCACTCGCTCTGTCAGCATGGAATCTGTTAAAAATCAATTACCGCTGCTTCCCCAGATGTCCCCCTGCTATACTGCTCTCCTGCGCCCTATGCAGAGTATTAGTGCTCTGACACTTACAATGATGGTTACACGATATCCCGCCACCTATGCACAATGGGTCAAACAAGTAAAGGAGTACCTTAAAAAAATGATTCTATGTGCATAGGGGCTGCCAAGTAAGTTCAGTAAAATATGGGATAGATCGCTTGATACACCTGACATGGTTGTCCTCAATCTTGTGAAAGATAGGCTTTTTGGGAGAGATGATCGTCTGTAGCAAGTTGCCGACACTGTGCTGGACTAGGTTCGGCCACAGCACCCCCAGTGGGGAGTGTGGCGAACCTTACGGAAAGTCGTGTGCGTAATCGCCAACGATTTTCGTATGGTCCCGAACCATCACTGTCAGTGCTGTGTAACTGTACAAAAAATGCCTTTCCTTTCTCTTTTCCCCCTCTGAGAGCATTGCAGAGAGTACAGTAACCTTCCCCCCCACATCCTGTGTCAGGTCAGGAAAGAATTTCACACGTGGGTAGCCCCCCTGGGTAGAGCCATTTGGCTACCCAGCTCATGTCTCCAAGCCAGCTCAAACTGGCTGAGATAAAAATTCCCTCCAAACTCATAAGCTTCAAACAAAGAGAACTTTAATTTATTAATAATTCAAAATAGGTTTGGCACAGCAAAACAAAAATTACATTTCCTGATAACTAGAAATCAGTTCTAGCATTCACCTGAATTGCAATTTCCTAGCTATCAGGAATCAGTAGAGAAACCACTGTATGCGGCCTGCATAGAGCGAATGCGATAGACTAGGCATGTATAGCCTCGTTTAATACAGGGTCGCAGGCCGCTTATGAATATAGTCTCGGATTTGTGATGTGCCGATCTGGGGCGGAGTTACACAGATTATTAATAATTGGTACATTTCCCTGCTCTGAGTCTGGGGGCGGCAACCTGCTGATTAGGAGGTAACCCCGCCTTAAACACACCTACTTTCCAGGTAGTGACAGCCCCAAAACTCAGGTTGTAACGATTGAGGAATTCTCTCCGTGATCAGCGCACAGGATGTGCGCCGACACTGCGGAAATCCTCCACAAGCGTATAATTTTCGGGAACCCAGCAGAAGGTGCAATGCACCTGTAGAGGGAAATTCCTTGTCGGCAGATGGAGCTGTGGAGTGCAGAGGAATAGCTCCTCTGCCCTACCACACGCCAGACAGGAGTTGTACAAAGGGAAGAAACGCAATCGCAAGAGAGGCGATTGAGAATGAGCACAGAGACAGATTGTATGTGTGTACACCAAACTAGTCACCAACCCGCGACGGTGCACACATCACAGCAGATATGAAGTAGGAACGCGATCGCGAGAGGTGCGATCGCCAGACGTGACACAAGGCTACAGCAAGGCGGAGCACGAGAGTAGCAAAGGCACAGCAAATCATACAATGAGGAGATAAGGAAAATAACAAACGCTAACTGAAAGCGAACACTGCACTCATTCGCAACAGTGCACGCGTTCATGCGCGGTCTCCACGTGATAAGCACAATAAAGACAAGCACGCCTAACTAACCACCAACAGACAAACATGAAACAGAGGATGCGAGCGCTTGCTTAACGGTTACCTAACCGAGCCTCCAGCAAGCGTTCGTAGCAGACAAGACAGACACACGAAAACAGGGACAAGCGAGAGATAGGATCCACAGCACTAGCGAAAAGAGGCCAGTGCGATCCAGTGCGATTCCAGAGACCTGCAGAATGCAGACCTGGACAGTGATCAAAAATCTGCCTGCCTGCACAGGCAGCTGAGCAGATCATTACAGTACCCCCCCCCCCCCCCTCCTCTAGGGTCGAATTCCAGACGACCCTCAAAACTGCTATTAGCAAAAGACTCCAACCGAAGACTCATGAAGGTCGGGACAGCCCGACAAGGTCCAATTCCAGAGTCAGTCCACCCGAAACCGACCTCATTGGAAGCAGAAGCCACCGAAACATGCCCATCAGTACTACAAGTCTCAGTGTAACACCCATCAGGACTGTGAATGCCAGAGAAGAAGCCATCGACACCCTCCAGACCATACCCACCACCTTCCAAGGAGCGTCCGAAGACACCATACCTGCCACAATACCTGTTCGAAGTGTCTCTTTCAAAACAAAAGCCACTGTTGATCCTATCCAGGGTATCAAGCAAAATCTCTCCCAGAATCTCCCAAAACCCTTTGGAGCCCTGCAGAGATCCCAAGAGGCCAGAACGCTCACCAGGCTCACATGGAGAACCGCCAAGAATCCCTATGGAACCAATGATTATTCTGGATTCAGAATTACCCAGACACCCATCAAGATCAGGACTTTCCGGGACCACTTCTGGGCATGCGACCAGGCAGGCCATATCAGAGCATGTCTCCACTGAGAAAGCATCTGAGTATGCTGGTAACCGAGGCACACTTGGGCTTTCTGGGTCACAGAGCACACTGGGGTACACCAGCACAGGAGAAACCTCAGGACATGTTGGGGAACTGCCAACCTCAGAGTCCGATATGAGAAAACCAAAACCAGGACCGGGCATAAATTCATCACGAGTAGGGGCCACAGACACTGGTCTTTCAAAAGATGACTGACTCAAATTCAGAAATTTCTGTGACTGCAATATCATCATTGACTACACATGCGTGAAGCTCCATCAGAGCTGCAAAGGTAGTCAGCACAACAGCAATGCCTACTGAAGTGGGCAACACCTCAGAAGGACTTGGGGGGCAGGAGACATCTCCTACAAGTTCTGCACCCTTTGGGGGAACTCGGCGGTCTCCAGGACATCAGACAAGACCTCAGGAACATCATTTTTCACGTTTTCTGAGAAGGATTTTGAACTATCCATGTTACAGGGCAAAACTGGAACTTTATTTTGTGAACAGGGCAGATGTCCCAGGGAAGGTTTCACCATAAACTGAGACTGAATTTCATCATCATGAGCGGAATGTACAGGAATATTTACTGGAACATACACTGACTCCCTTACTTTAATCTCACTGCACCCAGAATTCTGCGTAGCAGTCAAACTAGCTTGCAACTCCAAAACTGCAGAAAAACAGGTGAGTATAGTGGCAATACCTAGACGAGCCTCTAGGGACACTGCAGGAGACTCTAAACAAGGCCATCTTAACTCATCCAGAGTACAGGGTGCAGAATCAGCATTTTCCGCAGAACAAGAAAGGGACTCACAAATGTCAGTGTGATTGGACATCATATTGTTATTCATGGTACAGGGCAGGCTCAGAGACACTTTCTCTGGACCCAGCAAAGATGTTTCAGAGTCAGATTCACAAAACCGAAGCGCTGTCTCACTCTTAGATTCGACTAACAATGTCAAATCCGAGGAGCCAGAACGCAAAACCTGCGAATAAAAAAAAATCACTTTAGGTTGTGAAACTGACGCTTCCATAGCGCAAACCTCCGCGATCTGCGGGGCAGACTGTAAGGTGTTCAGGACAGAAACACTGGAGCAACTGTCACCAGGCAACGGGCCCTTACAGGTGTGAACAGGGTGAGACAAAGACGCATCTGCAGTAGAAATAGCGACAACATCAGGAAAAACTTTATTAGACATATTAATTTTACTTTTGATGCTGCAAAATTTAGGAATTTTCCCCATGGCAGAATCACAGATGGAAGATCTTAACCACTTGAGGACCTAGGGCTTTCTACCCCTTAAGGACCGGCCACTTTTTTTCCATTCAGACCACTGCAGCTTTCACGGTTTATTGCTCGCTCATACAACCTACCACCTAAATGATAAAGCTTTCTTTTGGTGCTATTTGATTGCTCCTGCGATTTTTACTTTTTATTATATTCATCAAAAAAGACATGAATTTTGGCAAAAAAATGATTTTTTTTAACTTTCTGTGCTGACATTTTTCAAATAAAGTAAAATTTCTGTATACATGCAGCGCGAAAAATGTGGACAAACATGTTTTTGATTAAAAAAAACCGATTCAGTGTATATTTATTGGTTTGGGTAAAAGTTATAGCGTTTACAAACTATGGTGCAAAAAGTGAATTTTCTCATTTTCAAGCATCTATGACTTTTCTGACCCCCTGTCATGTTTCATGAGGGGCTAGAATTCCAGGATAGTATAAATACCCCCCAAATTACCCCATTTTGGAAAGAAGACATCCCAAAGTATTCACTGAGAGGCATAGTGAGTTCATAGAAGATATTATTTTTTGTCACAAGTAAGCGGAAAATGACACTTTGTGAGAAAAAAAAAAAAAGTTTCCATTTCTTCTAACTTGCGACAAAAAAAAAATGAAATCTGCCACGGACTCACAATGCCCCTCTCTGAATACCTTGAAGGATCTACTTTCCAAAATGGGGTCATTTGTGGGGTGTGTTTACTGTCCTGACATTTTGGGGGGTGCTAAATTGTAAGCACCCCTGTAAAGCCTAAAGGTGCTCATTGGACTTTGGACCCCTTAGCGCAGTTAGGCTGCAAAAAAGTGCCACACATGTGGTATTGCCGTACTCAGGAGAAGTAGTATAATGTGTTTTGGGGTGTATTTTTACACATACCCATGCTGGGTGGGAAAAATATCTCTGTAAATGACAATTTGTTAATTTTTTTTACACACAATTGTCCATTTACAGAGATCTTTCTCCCACTCAGCATGGGTATGTGTAAAAATACACCACAAAACACATTATACTACTTCTCCTGAGTACGGCGATACCACATGTGTTGCACTTTTTTGCACCCTAACTGCGCTAAAGGGCCCAAAGTCCAATGAGTACCTTTAGGATTTCACAGGTCATTTTGAGAAATTTCGTTTCAAGACTACTCCTCACGGTTTAGGGCCCCTAAAATGCCAGGGCAGTATAGGAACCCCACAAATGACCCCATTTTAGAAAGAAGACACCCCAAGGTATTCCGTTAGGAGTATGGTGAGTTCATAGAAGATTTTTTTTTGTCAAAATGACACTTTGTGAAAAAACACAATTAAAATCAATTTCTGCTAACTTGTGACAAAAAATAAAAAATAAAATCTTCTATGAACTCGCCATACTACTAACGGAATACCTTGGGGTGTCTTCTTTCTAAAATAGGGTCATTTGTGGGGTTCCTATACTGCCCTGGCATTTTAGGGGCCCTAAACCGTGAGGAGTAGTCTTGAAACGAAATTTCTCAAAATGACCTGTGAAATCCTAAAGGTACTCATTGGACTTTGGGTCCTTTAGCGCAGTAAGGGTGCAAAAAAGTGCCACACATGTGGTATCGCCATACTCGGGAGAAGTAGTACAATGTGTTTTGGGGTGTATTTTTACACATACCCATGCTGGGGGGAAGAAATACCTCTGTAAATGGACAATTGTGTGTAAAAAAATCAAAAGATTGTAATTTACAGAAGTATTTCTCCCACCCAGCATGGGTATGTGTAAAAATACACCCCAAAACACATTATACTACTTCTCCCGAGTACGGCGATACCACATGTGTGGCACTTTTTTGCACCCTAACTGCACTAAGGGGCCCAAAGTCCAATGAGTACCTTTAGGATTTCACAGGTCATTTTTGTTTCAAGACTACTCCTCACGGTTTAGGGCCCCTAAAATGCCAGGGCAGTATAGGAACCCCACTAATGACCCCATTTTAGAAAGAAGACACCCCAAGGTATTCCGTTAGGAGTATGGTGAGTTCATAGAAGTTTTTATTTTTTTGTCACAAGTTAGCGGAAATTGATTTTAATTGTTTTTTTTCACAAAGTGTCATTTTCCGCTAACTTGTGACAAAAAATAAAATCTTCTATGAACTCACCATACTCCGTACGGAATACCTTTGGGTGTCTTCTTTCTAGAATGGGGTCATTTGTGGGGTTCCTATACTGCCCTGGCATTTTAGGGGCCCTAAACCGTGAGGAGTAGTCTTGAAACCAAATGTCACAAAATGACCTGCGAAATCCTAAAGGTACTCATTGGACTTTGGGCCCCTTAGCGTACTTAGGGTGTAAAAAAAAGTGCCACACACGTGGTACCGCCGTACTCAGGAGAAGTAGTATAATGTGTTTTGGGGTGTATTTTTACACATACCCATGCTAAGTGGGAGAAATATCTCTGTAAATGACAATTGTTTGATTTTTTTACACACAATTGTCCATTTACATAGAAATTTCTCCCACCCAGCATGGGTATGTGTAAAAATACACCCCAAAACACATTATACTACTTTTCCTGAGTACGGCGGTACCACATGTGTGACACTTTTTTGCAGCCTAGGTGCGCTAAGGGGCCCAACGTCCTATTCACAGGTCATTTTGAGGCATTTGTTTTCTAGACTACTCCTCGCGGTTTAGGGCCCCTAAAATGCAAGGGCAGTATAGGAACCCCACAAGTGACCCCATTTTAGAAAGAAGACACCCCAAGGTATTCCGTTAGGTGTATGGCGAGTTCATAGAAGATTTTATTTTTTGTCACAAGTTAGTGAAAAATGACACTTTGTGAAAAAAAAAACAATAAAAATCAATTTCCGCTAACTTTTGACAAAAAATAAAATCTTCTATGAACTCGTCATACACCTAACAGAATACCTTGGGGTGTCTTTTTTTCTAAAATGGGGTCACTTGTGGGGTTCCTATACCGCCCTGGCATTTTACAGGCCCAAAACCGTGAGTAGTCTGGAAACCAAATGTCTCAAAATGACTGTTCAGGGGTATAAGCATCTGCAAATTTTGATGACAGGTGGTCTGTGAGGGGGCGAATTTTGTGGAACCGGTCATAAGCAGGGTGGCCTTTTAGATGACAGGTTGTATTGGGCCTGATCTGATGGATAGGAGTGCTAGGGGGGTGACAGGAGGTGATTGATGGGTGTCTCAGGGGGTGGTTAGAGGGGAAAATAGATGCAATCAATGCACTGGGGAGGTGATCGGAAGGGGGTCTGAGAGGGGTCTGAGGGTTTGGCCGAGTGATCAGGAGCCCACACGGGGCAAATTGCAAATTGGGGCCTGATCTGATGGGTAGGTGTGCTAGGGGGTGACAGGAGGTGATTGATGGGTGTCTCAAGGTGTGATTAGAGGGGGAATAGATGCAAGCAATGCACTGGCGAGGTGATCAGGGCTGGGGTCTGAGGGCAGTCTGAGGGTGTGGGCGGGTGATTGAGTGCCCTAGGGGCAGATAGGGGTCTAATCTGATAGGTAGCAGTGACAGGGGGTGATTGATGGGTAATTAGTGGGTGTTTAGGGTAGAGAACAGATGTAAACACTGCACTTGGGAGGTGATCGGACGTCGGATCTGCGGGCGATCTATTGGTGTGGGTGGGTGATCAGATTGCCCGCAAGGGGCAGGTTAGGGGCTAGTTGATGGGTGGCAGTGACAGCGGGTGATTGATGGGCGCAGTGACAGGGGGTGATTGATGGGTGGCAGTGACAGGGGGTGATTGATAGGTGATTGACAGGTAATCAGTGGTTATTACAGGGGAGAACAGATGTAAATATTGCACTGGCGAATTGATAAGGGGGGTCTGAGGGCAATCTGAGCGTGTAGGCGGGCGATTGGGTGCCCGCAAGGGGCAGATTAGGGTCTGATCTGATGGGTAACAGTGACAGGTGGTGATAGGGGGTGATTGATTGGGTGATTGATGGGTAATTAGTGGGTGTTTAGAGGAGAGAATAGATGGAAACACTGTGCTTGGGTGGTGATCTGATGTCGATCTGCGGGCGATCTATTGGTGTGGGTGGGTGATCAGTTTGCCCGCAAGGGGCAGGTTAGGGGCTGATTGTTGGGTGGCAGTGGACAGGGGGTGATTGATGGGTGATAGGTGATTGGCAGGTGATTGACAGGTGATCAGTGGGTTATTACAGGGAAGGCCAGATGTAATTAATGCACTGGCGAATTGATAAGGGGGGGGGGGGTCTGAGGGCAATCTGAGCGTGTGGGGCGGTGATTGGGTGCCCGCAAGGGGCAGATTAGGGTCTGATCTGATAGGTAACAGTGACGGTTGGTGATAGGGGGTGATGATGGGTGATTGATGGGTAATTAGTGGGTGTTTAGAGAAGATAACAGATGTAAACAATACATTTGGGAGGTAATCTGACGGCGGGTTTGCGGGCGATCTAATGGTGTGGGTGGGTGATCAGATTGCCCGCAAGGGGCAGGTTAGGGGCTGATTGATGGGTGGCAGTGACAGGGGGTGACAGGGGGTGATTGATGGGTGATAGGTGATTGGCAGGTGATTGACAGGTGATCAGTGGGTTATTACAGGAAGAACAGATGTAATTAATGCACTGGTGAATTGATAAGGGGGGGTCAGAGGGCAATCTGAGCGTGTGGGCAGGTGATTGGGTGCCCGCAAGGGGCAGATTAGGGTCTGATCTGATAGGTAAAAGTGACAGGTGGTGATAGGGGGTGATTGATGGGTAATTAGTGGGTGTTTAGAGGAGAGAATAGATGTAAACAATGGATTTGGGAAGTGATCTGATGTCGGATCTGCGGGCGATCTATTGGTGTGGGGGGGGGGGTGATCAGATTGCCCGCAAGGGGCAGGTTAGGGGCTGATTGATGGGTGGCAGTGACAGGGGGTGATTGACGGGTGATTGACAGGTGATGGACAGGTGATTGACAGGTGATCAGGGGGGATAGATGCATACAGTACATGGGGGGGGGGGGGCTGGGGGGGGGGGGCTGGGGAGAATCTGAGGGGTGGGGGGGTGATCAGGAGGGAGCGGGGGGCAGGGGGGGGGTTAAAAAAATAGCATTGACAGATCGTGACAGGGAGTGATTGATGGGTGATTAGGGGGGTGATTGGGTGCAAACAGGGGTCTGGGAGGTGGGCAGGGGGGGGGTTGATGGGTGCTGTGGGCGATCTGGGGCAGGGGGGGGGGGGAAATCAGTGTGCTTGGTGCAGACTAGGGTGGCTGCAGCCTGCCCTGGTGGTCCCTCGGACATTGGGACCACCAGGGCAGGAGGCAGCCTGTATAATACACTTTGTAAACATTACAAAGTGTATTATACACTTTGTATGCGGCGATCGTCGGGTTAACATCCCGCCGGCGCTTCCGTATGGCCGGCGGGATGTTGCGGCGGGTGAGCGGCGCCAGGCGGAGGCGGAGGATCGCGTCACGGATGACGCGATCGCTCCGCCCATGCCCATACAAGGACCGCCACATTTTGTCAATACGGCGGTCCTTGCGGCGTCCACTTCCCGGCCGCCAATTGTATATACGGCGGTCGGGAAGTGGTTAAAGGTCTGTCTCTAAATGATAAAGGGTCCCACACATCCTTGAGAAAACTGGCACATTCATGCTGATCACAATCTGCAGGAACATCAGAGAAACAGGCATCAGATCGCACAGATTTAAACTGCACGCAGTCAGGAGCGAATCCTCCAGGATTCGCACAGGAATCAACCACCGTGGCTCACCCACTCATTTCAGATCGCACAATGTCACGACTCACATGCTTTACCCCAGAAAGGCAGGAACAATCATCCGACAACGATGTCTCTTTATTGGAATCAATTGATTGGTGTGTGTGCAACTCATCCAAAATCGTCTGCCACACACCTCACTGGATCCACAAAACACATGTCACACTCGTCGGAATCAATCAAAAGGCACACAGAATCGAGACACTCATTCAAGACATCTTCGCTTTTTGCGATGTAAAAATCGCAAAAGGCTTTCCAATCAAAATCAAATTCCTCCATCAAGGCCCTGATTTCCCATGAGGCAAATGGAGGTTCAAACAAGCCAGTATCTAAGTAGCTTTCATATGGGTTGGGGTCAGGTACATGCATAGACTTTCTTACTCCTTTAATATAAAAAATGATTCTGCCTATTAAAGGATCCTCAAAAGCTTTGGATTGGGGCAAAAAAGCCGGAGACGGAACAACATCATTGTAAACATCAATAGGGAGTGTTTTATTCCGATGCTTGCGTTTTTTAGTTTTTCTCTTGTTAGCCACTTTGCATGTCTGTTTAAATGCAAGAAACGTTTCCAGACAATTCTCTTGCATCTGCTTAGAGGCTGAAGTGGCATGAGAAACATTAAACTGATTATCATACTGAATGGTTTTGCACATTTCAGACTTGACAGAAATAACCTCCCTATTTGTGGTTGCTATGAGCAACAAATCTTTTGGCTGACAAGCCGAATCAGCAGATTGGCCTGCAAGCACCAATTCAATAACATATGGTAATGACACAGAAATGTTGCATGAGCTGATCTGATCAGCATCATGCTCTGCAGGAAAAAACTCATAGAAATTACCTGGCAGGAGAATTCTAAGCTTACGAGAAAATACATGACTCAGAGATCTGCGAGGGTTATGTCTCAAACATAAACAAACATGAAACAGAGGACGCGAGCGCTTGCTTAACGGTTACCTCACCGAGCCTCCAGCAAGCGTTCGTAGCAGACAAGACAGACACACGAAAACAGGGACAAGCGAGAGATAGGATCCACACCACTAGCGAAAAGAGGCCAGTGCGATCCAGGGAGACAGAGTGATGGAGATTAGACGGATCCACAGCACTAGCGCTAGGCGAGTGCGATCCAGGCAAGACAGATAGAGGAGATAGCTGGTAGCAACCGCTGCTCCAGCTATACTCCAAGAACAAAGATCAGAACGACCTCCTGTCGACCACCGCAGGGACAGGACAATCGCAACAGACAAGCAAAACAGATATGCAATCCTAACTGCACTAGGGAACCTGCCGAGAACAGTCCCAGCAATTACTCTAAGCTACTATTCAAACAATGAGCAAGGCTGACACTCTCCAGAGTGTTTCACAGGAAGAATCCTTATGACCAGCAACTTACTGTGGGAAACATAGCTCTTTATAAAGCAAGCCCACAGGGGATGTGGCTAGGCAATCTGCATGACAAACATATGCAAATTCCTCAGCAGCATGCTGCACAACTGACACAAGGTCTCTCTTCCAGAGACCTGCAGAATGCAGACCTGGACAGTGATCAAAAAGCTGCCTGCCTGCACAGGCAGCTGAGCAGATCATTACACAGGTCCTATAAAAGTGGGGCGGGACCAAACCTGCCCAGTTCTCCAAATTCCATCGACCAAGAACGTCTATGCAGGCGCTTAAGGAGAGCCAGCGCCCGCAGTGTTCAAGGACTCTAAACCTGAAGGCCTACTTTTAAACTGGACTCTGTTTCTTCATTCTCCAAATGGACTATCAGCCATAACTAAGTAAGATTTTTCTGATTTTATTCCCTTTTATTTTTAAAGAGACTCCGTAACAAAAATTGCATCCTGTTTTTTATCATCCTACAAGTTCCAAAAGCTATTCTAATGTGTTCTGGCTTACAGCAGCACTTTCTACTATCACAGTCTCTGTAATAAATCAACTTATATCTCTCTTGTCAGACTTGTCAGCCTGTGTCTGGAAGGCTGCCAAGTTCTTCAGTGTTGTGGTTCTGCTATGAACTTCCCCTTTCAGGCCCCTCTCTGCACACTGCCTGTGTGATATTTAGATTAGTGCAGCTTCTCTCTGCTCTCGTATCTTTTACAAGCTGGATAAAGTGTCCTCTGAGCTGGCTGGGCTTTCACATACTGAGGAAATTCAGACAAGGGCAAAGCTGTTTGCAGGAAGAAAAGAGCAGCCTGAAACTTCAGTGCATGAGAGCAGAAGGGGGAAAGAAACACACAAATGATCTCTTGAGATTCAAAAGGAAGGGTGTATACAGCCTGCTTGTGTATGGATGTATTTTGTATGTGTGGACATACTGTACATCAACCTACTTCCTGTTTTGGTGGCCATTTTGTTTGTTTATAAACAAACTTTTTAAAACTGTTTTTAACCACTTTTAATGCGGCGGGGAGCGGCGAAATTGTGACAGAGGGTAATAGGAGATGTCCCCTAACGCACTGGTATGTTTACTTTTGTGCGATTTTAACAATACAGATTCTCTTTAAGCTCTGTGTGCATATGTTAATTGGTGTATGACTGTATGTAATGCATTTTTGTTATTAAACGTTTAAAAATAGTTTAGCGGTTATGACCTGTTGCTGAACATACACAATCGTACCTATTCTCCTGAAATCGCTACCCTGTGTTTAATAGAAGTGTGCCTTTATAACCCGTATGCGAGAACCCGGCCCAGATATAACGATCTGACCCAGGTTCCTGCATACTGCTAGGGGTCAATAGAGCGTTCTCCAAGTCCTAGTATAATTACAGTAGCGGGCTGTGTAACTCGCTTGGTGGCAGATCTCTGAATTGTATGTGTGAGGTGAATCCGTTGGCATCCGAACGCTCCCTTCGCCAGTCAGTTCATCAAATTGCGAACGCGGGTTACCCTTTGTGATGATCGTGAAAGACCGTGTGAGAGGATTTCTGACGCTGATCGATTTACCCCATCCTGCGGTCTGTGACGGGGAGCCCAAATGCATCCATGTAATATCTACTTTACATGGTGCAGAGTTGGAGCAGGAAGGGGCGGCAATCAAAGTATCAGACTTCTGGAAACAGTGCTCCAGCAGTGACCATGTTTTCCTATGTTGAATGGACCTATACTGGAAAGTGCTGTCCGACACAGGATTGGAAAGGGTTAAGGAATTTTCAAAAACATTGAAAGGTTTTGTATGTTTCCAATGTAAACCTACAGTATAAGCTGTGTGAAAAAGCCCCATTCTTTCTGCTACACATTTTTTTTTCTGGCTTTAGGGAAAATTCCCCACAGCGCTGATGTAGGATGATGAATTCAAGAAAATAACATTTAGCTGCAAACTACAGAAGGTGGTAAGAACTATACTTACACAGTAAAAATAATAACTCACACATTTTCTGTTAAAATGCAATGCCAATTATAGAGGTGTGAAGAGCAGCTTTGCAGAAACAACTGTCAAAATGATTAACTGTTTTATCAAAATTGGTTAAGTTTTCATTGCCAAGACTACAGAAATTGTTTCTACAGATGCTCATTCAACATAAACATTCACCTATTCATTTTCTATTCATACATTTTTTTATAGTACAACAAGAACAAGAATGGCAATACAACAGAACCATCTGTTGTAATGTATGTTCAAATTTTATTAACAATAATCGATTCATAAAACCACTTAACAAAATATTTGCAAGTCTTCTTCCATAATTGAACAGGATATCAGTGTGTCAAAATGTATCATTTCATGCTGAACTCGGGATAAAAAAAGGAGCATATGCAAAACTGAGGTCATTCAGTCTAGTGAAGAACAAAAAAAAATCATAGTTAGATTTGGAAAATGCCAGCGTGCTGAAAGATGCAAAGATTTGCATGAGTTGCAGAAAAATGAGGTAGATCATTTTGCAAAAAAAAAAGAGCAGTGTGCAAATAGGAGAAACAGAGAATTTAAGGTTCAAAAATAGGTGACTCAATACATATAAACAAATTCATATACCAAACTTCATATACAGATAATAATTAATTCAAAACTATTCAAGTGCTGATTATAGTCCTCAAAATGAATGGAACAGCATACAGGGTATCAATATAGAAGCGTCCGGAAGGAGACCAGGGATAAACCCCTCTTACTCTTAATATACACAATAAGTACCGGTACATATAGACATCTTTACAAGCATTACTCATTTGTATTACCTCAAAGGCAATGGTATCATGCGTGTTTCCAGACATCATCACTGTGACACTAATGACAACAATGTGAGACATTCCAGAGGCTATGCTGATAATCAAACAGGCTCGCATCCCCAGAGGTAGCATGGTGTACACAGAGAATGTAATAAACAGGAAGAATGGTACCTAGAAAAAGCAAGGACACATTTCTAGATTAAACTATAGAGTATAGTATAGTACAGTACAAGATTTTTTTAAAAAACGACACACACACACCTTACACATTTTTGTAAATATTTTCAACACTGAAGATATGACACTTTGATGCAATGTAAAGCAGTCAGTGTACAGATTATATAACAATGTAAATCTGCTGTTCCATCAAAACATAGCCATTAACCTCCTTGCCGGTTATCCCGAGCTCAGCTCGGGGTAACCTGCGCAGGAGGATTTCTCAGGCCCCGCTGGGCCGATTTGCACAATTTTTTTTTATTGCACGCAGCTAGCACTTTGCTAGCTGCGCGCATATTTCGATCGCCGCCGCTTGCCGCTACCCGCCGCACCGCCCCCCCCCCCCTCCAGGCCTCTTGCGCAGCCTGGCCAATCAGTGCCAGGCAGCGCTGAGGGGTGGATCGGGATTCCCTCTGACGTCCATGACGTCGGTGATGTCATCCCGACCCGTTGCCATGGCGACGTAGGAATCCCAGCAGGAAATCCCGTTGTGAACGGATTTCCTGGTTTCAGAGAGCGCCGGCGGCGATCGGTTTAGGTAGGGGGATGCAGCTTGTCAGCAGCTGACATGTAGCTAGCGCTAGGACATGAATTAAAAAAAATAAAAAGTGCTGCGCCGCCCCCTTGCCGACACAATTGGAACCGCAAGGGTGTTAATGTCTAAACCACTGGCCACAAACACCCCTATGTGAAGAATGTTAAAACTGTGCTCAAAGAGTGTCAATATTTTCTGTGCCCACCATTATTTTCCAGCACTGTTTTAACTCTCTTGGGAATGGGCATAGAGCTCTACAGATTACCACTGGAATCCTCTTCTAGTCCTCCAGACCATGATGCCTTCCGAAGCGCTTGATGTTAGAGACCTTAAAAACCTCCACCTTCTGTTTGAGGATGCCCTGAAAATTCTATAGGGTTTAGGCCTGAAGACATGCTTGGCCTGTCCAACACCTTTACCGTCAGTTTCATTAGCAAAGCCTTGGTCATCGTGGAGGTGTGTTTGGGATGTTATGTTGGAATACTGCATGTGTCCTAGGGAGGGAAGGGGGAAGAGGCTTCCTTCTGTTATGACAGCCATGCAGAGCAATTGTATAAAAATGTGTGGTGTATGGTCTGGGCACTGACATTATGAACCACGCCCCTTCAACCTCTGCAGCAATGCTGCCAACACATCTATTTGCAAAACACAAAGACAGCCTCTGTATACGACGCTGAGCATGTGCACTCAACTTCTTTGGTCAATCATGGAACCAGACCTGTTAAACCACAGTATGTTCTTGGCCACAGTGCTGCAACTCAGTTTCAGGGTATTGGCAATCTTCTTATAGCCTAGGCCATTTTTATGTAGAGCAACAATTATTTTTTTTAAAGGATTCCTAAAGTGAGCGTGATATAGAGCCTGCCATATTTATTTCCTTTTAAACAATGCAGATTGCCTGGCTGTCCTGCTGAGCCTCTGATTCTAATGCTCTTATTCAGACACTGAATAAGCATGCAGATCAGATGTTTGACTTTAGTTTGACTGCATTTGCTTAATGCTTGTTTCGGGAGTATGGTTCAGACACTACTGATGCATAAAATATAAGCAGGATGGCAGGCAACTGGTAATGTTTAAAAGGAAATAAACAAGGCAGCCTTCATATCACTCTCTGGTCAGTTGTCCTTTAAGATCCTCAGAGTTCTCTGCCATAAGTTGTCATGTTCAACTTCCAGTGACCAGTATGAGAGAGTGAGAATGATAATACCAAATGTAACACACCTGCAAGCTTGTAACACAAACGAGTAACATTACCCCAAGGAGAGAAAATGTCTTGACATTCTTCACTTAGGAGTTAAGCTATTTTGATGGGACATCAGATTTACACTGTTATGAAAGCTGTACACTGACTACTTCACATTGTATCAAAGTGTCATATCTTCAGTGTTGTCCCATGAAAAGATATAATAAAATATCTAAAAAAAATGTAAGAGGTGTATAGTAATATAGCCATAATAGAGATAAGGGTAGTAAGAGTAGGCGGGGAAAGGTTAGTGATAGGCGTGGTAGGAGGTTAGTGTGAGAATAGTGTTACAGTGAGGGATAGTAGAATATCCAGATAATTACTATCAGGATTTCCATGCACCAATTTTACTGGATGCGCCTTTTAAATGTACGCCTTTGTACTGCCTGTTTGGCTTGGTCCACACTTGTCCGATTCTGATTTTTAATCGTTACTGCATGCTGCGTTTTTTCCTCCGTTTTTCTGTTGATTGCATTCAGGGAAAATCGGAATTGCAAGTCAGAATCGGAAACGGAATCGCAAAACAGATTTGCAGTGTGCAGGGAGCCTCAAACAGATCAGTTTTACAAAATGTCCTTTTGTAGCATATGTTTCCAGTCCCTTTAAGCTTATGTCCTTTCTTCATGTGTGTTTCTATTGGATGAGAGATGATGTTGAGGGGAGGAGCAGGCAGTAGGCAATCCATTTTTGCCTCTGTTTTGTGTGCAAAAGTTCCCTGTGTAGAGGGAGATCCGTTTTTTTTTTTATGGTGTAGCCGGGGTCCGTGAAAAACCTGCAAATCTGGACTCTTTGTTCAGTTTTTCAAAACGGATCCCACGGATCCGTTTTTTAAAGTGTGTGAAGGCGGGCGCTATTGTAAACATTGGTATCCGTGGCTCTGGTTTTGATCAGGGCCAAAAAGCAGAGCCAGGGATACGTTTTTTAAACAAGTGTGAACCGACCTGTATCACATGCAAAGGCAGTGTGCTGTGCCAGACCACACTATTTGGTGCAGGCTATCATGCTGGCTTCTTTCCATAACTGTAATTATAGCTTCCAGTGAAGATGCAGTTTGTTTCTGAAGATGAGCATACAAAATAAGTTTTGAACAATTTTTTTTTCATGGGAAGCAACATTCTTCTGGGCTTAATTAGAAGTTTACACAGGGCTTAGTAGATTCATAATGTTGATAGCTGATTATCTGTTGTTATCTGATTAATTCATCCAAGCTGTCATGCATCAATCATTAACCTTCTGAATCTGATTAGCCCTGTGCAAAGTCCCTAATTCAGCCCACTGAAATTCTGCTCATTGTAGAGCAAAAGTACCCGTGTAGAGTTTCGCTTAAAGAGAATCTGTACTCTAAAATTCTTACAATAAAAAGCATACCATTCTATACATTATGTTCTCCTGGGCCCCTCTGTGCTGTTTCTGCCACTCCCTGCTGAAATCCTGGCTTGTAATTGCCAGTTTTAGGCAGTGTTTACAAACAAGACATGGCTGCTAACCAGCATGTGATAGGCTGAGAGAAGCTCAGTCTGACTCATACAGAGCCGGGGTGTGGAGAGGGTGTGTATAGCTTCTGCCTATCCCAAGCAGAGCAGCACATTCCTGCCTGAGTGCCTGAGCCCGACAAAGCTGACAAAGAAAAGAAGATTAGATTATATAACAGAGATAATACAGCCACTGTGCAACTAGGAAAGGCTGCAGTAAGACAGACCACATTAGAACAGGTATAGAAACTTATAGGATAGAAGAAATAAGGCTGAAAATTTTGTTACAGAGTCTCTTTAACATCTTCTACTACAGCGTAAGTAACAGTGGCCCCAGTTCAGGATAAAATATTTAAGAACCGTTAAAAAATAGGGAGGTAGTGGTAAACTTACTTCTTCAAGTAGACACAACTGTGTATTCACTGAAAAATTCTTTATTCAAAAATACTCCACAGATGTAAGTAACATGTTTCATGGGTGTCTTCCTCTTTGTTTAGGAAATAATAGGAGCTTTCTGATATCAAAGCAAGCAAACGCTCCAGAGGAGAAGGATGACACGGGTGTAACGCGATGCATATATCTATAAAGTATTTTTGAATAAGGAATCTTTTCAGTGAGTACACACAGTTGAATCTACTTGGGGGAGGTAAATCCACCACTACCTCCCTATTTTTTAACGGTTTTTAAATATTTTATCCTGAACTGGCGCCTCTGTTGCTTACGCTGTATATTAGTCCGCCCTTGGTGGAGGGGTACTATCCCCTTTCTTTTCTATAGAGAGCGACAATCTTAACCCGAATGGGGTAGGGTTTAATCTCCCCACCTGCCATCATAGTGGTTACCAGTGGTAACCCAATTGTGTGAGTATAATCACATATACAGTACTTATACTGTCAATACTCGACTGAATTGACATACTGAACTGTTTTGGTTCTCAATTTCTTTATCTTCTAATAGTTAATAAACATTGGGCCATATACCATTAACCAACTTATCAGTGATAAGCACTGCCGATTTCTTAAATTAGGCGATGGGAGCATCGCCTAATCCCATCTGGGGCGGTAAAGAACTCGCTTGATATAATATGCTTCCTGTCAGACAAAAACCAGGACTATGTACCTGCATTTCCACTGAAAACCTGCCGCCCTTTGTCACAAGTCCTGTAATTCTCACAGCAAAGCATCTTTGAAGCTCCCGCCAGGGCTCCCTATTAGTCCACTGTCTGGATCATTTTTCCTTATTAAAGTAGACACCCAGATGCAGCGGCCGATGTTCAGCAGGTGTGCACGCATCTCTGGGGAGCAAGGTTGCAGTGCAGGGGTGCTGAAGGACAGCACCACAGCACAAAACCTTGCTCCCCATCCCCTGGGACATGGGAGCATCTCTCAGGCTTTCTTCTGAGTAATGGCCCATACTCACGAGGGACTTTTGTCGCCTCAACACGCGGCGCGCGCGTGTTGCGGCGACAAGTCGCCCGTGAGTATGGGCCGCCGCGCGCGCGCGCACCCCGAACTGTCGCCCGCCGCTTATGTCGCCATGCGATTGAAAGTTTCAATCGCATGGCGACAGTCGCCGCCGCCCCTCCCCCGCAACTGTCGCTAGTCCGCGTGAGTACGCGGACTAGCGACAGCAACCTCCATTGTATCATATGGAGCTTCCGGCGGGGGGAGGAGGAACGTCGGCGACAGCTTCCGCCTCGCCGCTGGTCCCTCTTCCGCGTGTGTACGCGGAGGGACCTGGCGAGAAGCTGTCGCCGGCCTGTCGCCCACACGCTCACGTGTGCTGGCGACAGGCAACTTCTGCAGCCCGTGAGTACGGGCCATTATGCTCCCTAACGATCGGCAATTGCACAAATGAAAACCAAATAGGATTTGTCGGTAATCCTCGTGCAATGGCAAGGTGACAAGTAGCTTGCATCTGCAAGCTACTATAACCTCAAATAGGATATGGCCCATTGAATGTGTAATTGCTTTTTTGTCTACAACAGCATTTTTTTCAATGGCACTCATGATTGTATTATTGTTAAGCTTCTCTGGTTGCTTAGCTTGCGTTCTGACTCTCTACCCACATTTCTTATAGGAACACTTAAGGTGACCATACATCTAGCAATGATGGGCAGATCCCACCAAGAGACAGCTCTCTCTCTCTGATCGATTCTGATCTGAGAGAGATCTGTCAGCTGCCCATACACCGCAGGCTGATTAATGATCGTTTTCAGCTTGAAATCTAGCGGGAATCGGTCTAGTGACGCCACCTCATTGATGGTTCAATCGCGTTCGTCACTTGTCCCGACGTCGCACGCCGTTACCACCGCGCACCTGATCCAGCATGTCCGTCTGACATCTTGCAGCATGTTCGATCAATACATGCGACCGAAATTGGTTGCATATCCAATCGGGCATGCTCTTGACAGCACCGATTTTTCCTTGAATGTACATCTGTGTGGTGGCTGAAAGAGGACTATCTGTAAGTGAAGGGGGTGACCAACAGGAATATGAGATCTGATCAGGATCAAACTGCTGGGGTGCATCTGGAGGCTATAACCTTCCTCAGCTCTAGACACCACAAATAGTGCTAATACCCAACACATTGTGTAGATTCGCAATCTACTGGTAGATTGCAAAGGATCTCTGGGTTGATCACACACACCATATGCCTGAGTGACACGTAAATTGCACGCTTAGTGCAATATGCCGTTCTTAAGTCACTCAGCAGTGTAGAGGATTTTGATGTTGCAAGGTAGTGAGCTATTTATTTATGAACACCATGTGCTATTGCTAAATTCCACAATTCTGCTGAAAATGGAGCAGGATATTGTTAGCAGGAGTTTAGATCTAGCTCTATTCTATTTGGCTTGCTATGGAGGACACTTAATATGCATCTAATTACCTACCTTTCGTGTCCCTACCTCTCCCTCTAGATTGTAAGCCTTTGGGCAGGGTCCTCCTCCTTATGTCTCCTACCTGATCATGCACCTCCATTACTGTACACCCATCCTATGGATCTGAGTGAACTCGACTTGCCTAATCTCCAGGCTCCCATCCAGTGACTGACTAAGCATTACCTTGTACTCATACTGTGCAGCGTGATCTGGATTGCATGTATTCCTGTATTGTCTTATTGCTGTATGTCACCCCTAAATATTGTCTGTAACCTAAACTAATGTCCAGTGCTGCGTACTATGTTGGCACATTATATATATATATATGGGCAGCACGGTGGCGTAGTGGTTAGCTCTCTCGCCTTGCAGCGCTGGGTCCCTGGTTCGAATCCCAGCCAGGGCACTATCTGCAAAGAGTTTGTATGTTCTCTCTGTGTCTGCGTGGGTTTCCTCCGGGCACTCCGGTTTCCTCCCACATTCCAAAAACATACAGATAAGTTAATTGGCTCCCTCAAAAATTGGCCCTATACTACAGTACTAACACTACATAATATAGACATATGGCAATGCTAGGGATTAGATTGTGAGCTCCTTTGAGGGACAGTTAGTGACAAGATATATATATATATATATATATATATATATATATATATATATATATATATATATATATATATATATATACTGTACAGCGCTGCGTAATATGTCGGTGCTATATAAATACTAAAAATAATAATAAAATATATATATATATATATATATATATATATATATATATATATATATATATATATATATATATATATATATATATATACATATATACATACATACATACAGTGCTGCCCATAATTATTCATACCCCTGGCAAATAAAGTTACTTTTATTCAACCAGCAAGTAAATTTTTGATGGTAAATTACACAAGTGTCTCCCAAAAGATAATAAGATGATGTACTAGAGGCATTATTGTAGAAAAAAACTAATTCTCAGCTTTTATTTACATTTGAGCAAAAAATGTCCAGCCCAAAATTATTCATACCCTTCACAAACTGTCAGTCTGTAGGAAAATCTAAAGTTCTATACCATTCCAAATAGTCCAAGCTGTTCTCAAGCTTACTAATTACCCTGATTCATTGGGAACAGCTGTTTTAATCAACTCAACAGGTGAAAAAACAGCAGCTCTCTGCAGTTGGTTTGTGGACAGTCATGGCTAAGACAAAAGAGCTCAGTGAAGACCTGCGGCTGCGCATTGTGGCTGCTCACAAGTCAGGAAAGGGCAACATGGCCATTTCTAAATGATTTCAAGTTCCAGTGTCTGCAGTGCAAGTGAGAGAGGTGAAAAAGAATCCAAGGATCACCACCAAGGCCATGCTGGTGAATCTGGGCTCTGCTGGTGGCAATGTCTCAAGGCAGACAATCCAACAGACACTGCACACTGCTGAATTCCACGGATGCAGACCAAGGACGCCACTTCTCCCACCCGCTTGGCCTTTGCAAATGCTTATCTGGACAAAGAAGAAAACTTCTGGTCTTCTGTGTTATGGTCAGATGAAACAAAAATTGAATTGTTTGGGCACAATGAGGTTTCCTTCATTTGGCGTAAAAAAGGAGAAGCCTTCAACCCAAAGAACACCATCCCCACTGTCACTGGCCCCAACTGGCAGAAGTGACGGGAGCCGGTATCGGAGATGCAAACAGCGGAGGACGGCGGCGTGGGAGCCCTCCAAGCGGATACGGCTGGAGGAAGCCCTGGGTATGTATAAAACTTTTTCTTTTAATCAGCTCTGGTACACATTAAGGGGAAATAGCCTGTGGTAGGGAAGTGGATAAAGTAGTTTAGATGGGGAAAAAGTCCACCTGTTGCTGGTAAAACTTCTGTCTAGACACACTTTTCTAGTACTCATATTTTCTATCCTAATCTCCAAACCAGCACACCTTGCTGACCTCCCAGACATCTTTCTTAAGGTGGCCATACACTAATCAAATTGCCATCAGATCGACCAACAGATAGTTCCCTCTCTGATCGAATCTGATCAGAGAGGGATCATATGGCTGCCTTTACTGCAAACAGATTGTGAATTAATTTCAGCATGAAATCGATTCACCATCTGTGAAGCTGCCGCTGACCCCCTGCATACATTACCTGATCCGGCTGGCGCGAGTCCCCCGGTCTCCGCTGTCTTCTTCTCCACTCTGGGCTCCAGGACTCCAGCTTCACTTAACTTCCTGTCCGGGGAAGTTTAAACAGTAGAGGGCGCTCTACTGTTTAAACTTCCTGTCGGGACAGGAAGAAGTGAAGCCTGCCAGAGCCCAGCGGAGAAAGAGCAGCGGGGACAGAGGAGATACGCGCCGACCGGATCAGGTAATGTATTGCCACTGGCGTCGGTCGTCTGACATACCAACGCCGCTATCGACGCACTACCGACCCTCCGGCGATCGAGCGACATCTTCAGCGCGGACAGATCGATGGGAACGATCGATTTCAGACCGAGATCGATCGTTCGGTCGGCGTTTGCACAACGATTTCACAGCAGTGATCGAATCTTCTGCATATCGGCGGGAAATAGTATAAGTGTATGGGCCCCTTTAGGAGTTGTGTTTTTACCTGATGACTGTGTCAGCAGTTCATGTTGTTGTGTGGCAGCTTAATTGAAAATTACACACAAAATGTACACCTGAAACACTAGGATGAAAACAAGGAGTAACAGTACATTACCTGGTCCCATGTCCGGACAGTCACTGGATCAAATATTAAAACATATCCAATAGTAATCAGACAAGCACAGATCACCAAGGAAAATACCCGAAGCCATTTTCGCATAAACGATTCTGTATATACCAGTACATACAGAACACAGAATGTCACTAAGGCCAAAAATACTGTGATGATGAAGGGAAGATGTTGGGATAGATCCTCCTGAAGGAACATAAATAACAGGGTTAGACAAGAGGAAGTCATACAGTCATTGCTAGTGGTTTCAGGTCTCACACAAAAACATACTAGTTTCACAATGAATCATCAATTATTTATTTTAAAAAAATTATAAAGGAGTTGTGGAGGGGATGGAGCAAATAGTGTTTGCCATGTAAAATGTAACAGTGATGGTATTTTCTTCATAGGAGGGTTGAGCACAGGAAATAAGTAGATAATTGATTGCATTGTCATGTTCATAGATAACATAAGATTTACATAGTGAAAGTTTGAGCTGGAAGAAAATGACAGATAGACCATTTTGAGACTTTTGCAAATACCCTATTTTACACTCCTCTCCCTCTTCACCTTTAGCCATGCTGGGTGACTGGATAGTGTACTGGTTAAGGGTTCTGCCTTCAACATGGGAGACTAGGATTTGTATCCTGGCTAGGGTCAGTGCCTATTTAGTATGAGTTGCTTTGGCAAGATTTCGTAGCACTGCAGGGTGATCCCTTGAGTGTGCTCTTAGAGGCTGCAGCTCTTGAGTGCTTTGAGTCCAAAAGGAGAAAAGCACTATACAAATGATAGGCTTATTATAGGATTATTAACCTCCCTGGCGGTTTATTTATTTTGCCAGGGAGGCTGCAATGTGGTTTTTTTTTAATTAAAAAAAAAATATTTCATGCAGCCAACTGAAAGTTGGCTGCATGAAAGCCCACTAGAGGGCGCTCCGGAAGCGTACTTTCGATCGCCTCCGGCAATCGAAAGTAACAAGATAGGCCGCAATGAGCGGCCTATCTTGTTTCGCTTTCCTTGTCGCCATGGCGACGAGCGGAGTGACGTCATGGACGTCAGTCGACGTCCTGACGTCAGAGCCGCCCGGTCCAGCCCCTAGCGCCGGCCGGAACTGTTTGTTCCGGCTGCGCTGGGCTCGGGCGGCTGGGGGGACCCTCTTTCGCCGCTGCACGCGGCGGATCGCCGCGGAGCGGCGGCGATCGGGCAGCACACGCGGCTGGCAAAGTGCCGGCTGCGTGTGCTGCTTTTTTCAGAACGTAAATTGGCCCAGCAGGGCCTGAGCGGCGACCTCCGGCGGCATACCCCGAGCTCAGCTCGGGATTACCGCCAAGGAGGTTAAGGTCCAGTACAGATCTTCAATTTAAGTTGTCAAAAACAAAGATTCTTGATCATTTTGGGCAGGCTTTCCCTATAGTAACACACTGCGAGGGTATGTGCTGAGCAGCATGCTTTGAACTATGGAGAGAGGAAGGGAGTGAAACCAGCAGAAGCAAGTTGGGGCAGTAAATTACAATGCAGTTGGTTTTGCAACACGCTTGATTGCTAATGACCAGGAAACACCTGCATACATTCTGCAAAGGTACATGAAACAATCATGACCAAGAATTTTGTGCAACCAAACTGTTACGTTATTGCAATACAGAAAAGTGTTTCACTTTAAAGAGTACCTCTAGCATAAAAAAGGATCGAATGGCAATACATATATGTAGTCTATGCACTGTGTACAGTTAGATGAACACATAAAGTTTACATCTGGTACATTAAAGTGGATAGAACAGACGCACCAGATACTGATTGCTTTGTGTGTGTTGCAGGAAATTCAACTTTGTGGGAAGTGTTGGGGACTGCAGCCCCTTTTTGGTGCCTTTTTGCCCTTGATGTGTGCTTTTATGAGGTTTTCTAATTATGTACATTTAGATCTGTAGTAGCACTTCTTTAATCTCATGCTGAAGCCTTGCAAAAGTACACCCTCAGCATTGTGTCCTCCCCTCCAGCCTGGTTCCCTCACCCATTGGGGGAGGGGGAGAGGGGGGAAGTGGCAACCACTACTAGACTACCAGGGGTAAGGAGGAAACCACTAGACTACCAGAAATAAGGGGAATTCTTAAAGGAGTAGGGGGTACACTTAGACTACCAGGGATCCTTAAAAAGGTACCACTAGACAACCAAGTGCTTAAAGAGACACTGAAGCGAAAAAAATTTGATATAATGAATTGGTTGTGTACTATGAATAATTACTAGAAGATTAGCAGCAAAGAAAATATTCTCATACTTTTATTTTCAGGTATATAGTGTTTTTTCTAACATTGCATCATTCTATAATATGTGCAGATTACACAACACTCAGCATTCAAAATGAGTCTTTCAGAGCAGTCTGTGAAGTAATGACCTCTCCTCTAGCAGAGAAAAAGTAAACAGTTCACTTACAGTTGAGATAATAAAAGAGAGATAACAGCCCTCTCCACGACTAACTTAGTCGGAGAGCTTAATGGCTTGTTTGCATAGAGATAACAACTGGAGTTTCTCAACTCTTCCTGTACTGGAAACAATTACACTGATGTATCTGATCTTAATGTTTTATTTCTTAGCTGTACTACACATACAAATCATAATATCATAATTTTTTTTTCGCTTCAGTTTCTCTTTAAAAGGTAGGGGGGAGCACTAGACTACCAAGAAATGCCTTAAAGGGAATATCTTAAAGAAGAAGGGGGGCACTAAACAACACAGGAAAAATATATGAAGTAGATCACGGGACAAGAACTCTTTTAAAATGTATTGGAAATAAAATACTTTGCCGATCTCTAGACTACCAGGGATAAGGGGGTTTCTGTCAGGGAATACTTAAAGGGGAAGGGGGTACACTTAGACTACCAGGGCTCCTTAAAATGTAACTGTCAGGCATAAAATCAAAAATAAATTCTTTATGTTTATCTGGTAAACAAGTATTAAGGATGCTAACCAGGTAATCCAAAAGTTAAAATCTCTATTACTATTCTTGTTGATAAATGATCATTCCCCAGTTTACCTGACTCTTATTTGGTACACACAAAGTTTGGTACGCACAAAAGTTGCAGGGTTGTTCTTTTTTGCTTCTTTACATTCCCCTCAGACTTAAATGGCAACTGAAGTGAGAGTGAATTGGAGGCTGCCATATTTATTTCCTTTTAAACAATACCGGTTGCCTGGCAGCCCTGATGGTCTATTTGGCTGCAGTGGTGTCTGGATCACACACCTGAAACAAGCATGTAGCTGATCTTGTCAGATTTGGCAAGAATGTCAGAAACATCTGATCTACTACATGCTTGTTTAGGGTCTATGGCTGAAGGTATTAGAGGCAGAGGATCACCAGGACAGCCAGGCAACTGGTATTGCTTAAAAAGAAATAAATATGGTAGCCTCCATATAACTTCAGTTGTCCTTTAACTAATGCTGCCTGACTGGGTGAAGTCTCTTTCCCTCCTGTTTTCCCCTCCCACACCTCTGTTCCTCTCTGATTGGCCAATATTTCTCATGCTGAGACAATGCACTTTCTATAGCGGAGTGCGGGCAATGCATACACAATCAGTCAAAGGAGAGTAAGGGAGGAAATGACACAGGATTGGCTTCAAAATAGCCACAGTTAAAATGGGAAATGCTAAGAAGGATTTTCTCTTTTTATACTGTAGCAAAATCAGTAAAATCAAAATGTGTTATGTAAGTAGAGTAAGTATTTGTCTATTTATATATGTGGTGTTTTTTTCTGAGATAGTATGGCTGTCAGCTCCTGTTTAAAAAAAGGTCCCAATTGACTACCAGGGAATGGTTAAATAGGAAAGGGGTACCTCTAGACCAGTGTTTCTCAACATTTTAATGGTATATACCCCTTTTAAAACCCTGTACTCACCAAGTACCCCTAGCATAGTAACCATTACCACAAGTACCTCTTGACAAATATATATTTAATTGTAGTACATGATAATTGGTTCTAAACAATTTCCAAGCATCTACTATTGCTTTTAATTACCTAAAATACTAATTTGGTGTTGTTTAAATAAGATTTATCATTTTCTAAAACTCTAAATTTGTTATTCTTGGTTAAGTATATGAAGCCTGAGTACTCCCTGGAACCATCAGAAGTACCCCCTGAGGTACGCGTTCCACGCGTTCAGAAACTATGCTCTAGACCAAAGCTTTTCAACCTGTGGTACGCGTACCACCGGTGGTACTTTGCTGCTGGCCAGGTGGTACACACCAGGTTTGCCTGCCACTTTTTTGCCCTCATGCCACTTGTCCTGGTCCTGTCCTGCCTCCACAAAGTTTGGCTCCCCCTCCCTCACTCCTTGCTGTGCTACTCTCAGATTAGTGGGGAAGAGACAGCCAGGTGACCGGGGCACAGTGATGGGACTAGGCTACCTATAACTGAGCGGGGGTGAGGGGAAGGAACTTGCAAGGCTACCTATATTGGCCATCTACCTACAGATTGACAATACTGACAATCTGTAGGCTAGCAATCTAATTGTAGTCTTTTCCCCCACCAATGCCTCCTACTTTTCCCCTCCCATATGCCCTCTTTTGTTAAAGTGTACCTGTAAGAAAAAAGTGCCGGGGGGGGGGGGGGGGGTAATTACCTCGGGGTAGGGGAGGCCTTTGTATCCTAAAGAGGTTTCCCCCTTTCCACCTCAGTAAATGGGATCCACTGCTGGGAGCCCCAAAGCTCTCCTTGTTAGTGTGTGTGCATGTGCTATGCTGCTCTCCATTCAGGCTCCAGCAGCTAAGCCCAATCACGTCCAATCTACTGTGCAGGCACACTGGTTGTGCTTTTTAGGTGATCAAAGTGGTAGAATTAGTGAACAGGTTGAAAATCCCTGCTCTAGACACACACACACCACACACATTCTCAGAAACTACGGTATATTTGTTTTCCTTGACTGCAGTGCTTGAGATTAGGTCTTCTTTAACCTCTTGAGGACTGCTGTGTTAAACCCCCCTAAAGACCAGGCACATTTTCATTAAATTGGCCACTGCAGCTTTAAGGCCAAGCTGCAGGATCGCAAAACACAGCACACAAGTGATTCCTCCCCCCTTTTCTCCCCACCAACAGAGCTCTCTGTTGGTGGGGTCTGATTGCCCACCCAGTGTTTGTTTATTTATTTTGGTTTGTTTATTTGGTTTTTTTTTTAAATAAAAATGGTGTTTTTTTTATCCCCGTTGTATACTCCCCTCCCACGCCCCGCCGGCCAATCCCTGTGATCAGCTGTCATAGGCTTCAGCTATGACAGCCGATCACCTCTGTGGCTCAGGAGGGGACAGCCGTGTCACATGGCTGTCCCCAGTACAGCGCTGCTGCTGATCGCAATAGCCGCTCGGAGACTGAAGAGGGGGCGGGGCTCCGCCCTCCGAGAACAAAATGCGCGCGCAGCGTGCGCGCGATCTCATTCAAAACAGAGCCCCAGGACTTTACGCCAATCGGCGTTAGGCGGTCCTGGGGCTGCTGCCACGGCCACGCCCATCGGTGTGACACAGTCGGCAAAAGTTTAAAGGGCAACTGATGTGAGAAGAATACCATGGCTGCCATATTTGGTCCCTATTAAAATATAACAATAATGTCAGAAACACCTGATCTGCATGTTCAGGGGCTGTGGCTAAAAAAATTAAAGGCAGAGGATCAGCATGATAGCCAGGTAACTGGTATTGCTTAAAAGGAAATAAATATGGCAGCCTCCATATCCCTCTCACTTCAATTCTCCTTTAACAGCTCATTTTTTTCACAGTAGTGGTCCTTTAAACAGTTGAAATTTGACAGTTCAAAAATTATAGTTGAAAAATGGCAGTTGGAAAATGACAGTTGGAAAATGTCAGTTGGAAAATTACAGTTGGAAAATTACAGTTGAAAAAATGACAGTTGGAAAATGTCAGTTGGAAAATGACAGTTGATATATGGCAGTTGGAAAATTGCAGTTGGAAAATTACAGTTGGAAAATGGCAGTTGGAAAATGGCCTGTCAACTGTCATTTTCCAACTGCCATTTTCCAACTGTCATTTTCCAACTGCCATTTTCCAACTGTCATTTTCCAACTGCCATTTTCCAACTGCCATTTTCCAACTGTCATTTTTCAACTGCCAATTTCCAACTGCTGTTTTAAACTGTCATTTTCCAACTGCCATTTTCCAACTGCCATTTTCCAACTGTCAAATTTCAACTGCCATTTTCAACTGCCAATTTCCAACTGCTGTTTTTAACTGTCATTTTCGAACTGTCATTTTCCAACTGCCATTTTTCAACTGTCATTTTTCAACTGTCATTTTTCAACTGCCATTTTCCAACTGTCAAATTTAAACTGTTTTTAAACTCATTTTCCAACTGCCATTTCCAGCTGTCATTTTTCAGCTGCCAAATTTCAACTGTTTTTAACACTTATTCTCCAGCTGTCATTTTTCAACTGCCATTTTAAAACTGTAATTTTCCAACTGCCAAGTTTCAACTGTTTTCAACTGTCATTTTCCAACTGTCATTTTTCAACTATCCTTTTCCAACTGTTACCTTCTTCCTTTCCTACACAAGCTTCGAGGTCCTCAATGTTGAATGTTAATATGCTACCACATTTTACGTTTTGGGGATAGATTTGCATCATGATTTGCACAATTTAAAACTGGCAATCTCTACAAAGTCCATAACCAGATGCAACAGTCACAGGTGTCAGATATGCATAACTGTGAAGAGGGAGTGGAAGAAAAAGCCTATGTTGGCTTTTTATCTTCTTATCTTTCTCCCAATGACTCATTTATTGGCTTCAACTTTCATAGTGGTTCTCTTTCCAGGCTAGCACTTTTAGCCACCTTTGAAACTTGTCCACGCATTCTCTACAGTGTTTGGTACTCATGTTCCTCCACGATGGTGACGCTCTTTTTCTTGGTTTACTTCAAATATATTTATTTATTATGCATTGTGGTGATTTATTGTTGCTGAGTTGTTTTTCAGATGAACATGCACTGTTTTTTCTTGATAAAGAGGTACTTTGTTGCTTTGAAACGTTGGATCATATTAATTGCAGCATGAATTTACAGATCTTTCTGTACCAATTTTTTGGAGTGCCAACCACTTACTTCTCTTTACAAAAATGTATGTGTTGCTCTGCATTGCAGTATTAATTGAAATGAGACAGCAGTGTGTTGGCACAGACATGCATACAGCAGTTTATTGTCAGAACACACTGCTGCACAGCACATGAGAGTCAGACACATTATTGAAATAAGCTCAGCAATGCAGCAATGCATCCTGACCTTCACAATTGTTATCAAACTACCATTTTTAAAGGCCCACTATAGTGAAAAAGTAAGCCGTTAAAATCTTTCAGAACCAACATGTTTTGGACTAGTCTACCTCGTCATTGGAGATTCTCAGGGTTTTCTTTGTTTTTAAATGAATTTCCTAAATGGCAGTTGCTAACCCTAACTGCCAAAATAGTAAGATACCAGCCAGCCTCCCTAATCGCTTGCACACTATTTTGGCAGTTAGACTTAACAATGGCCGTTTAGCAAATGCTTTTGAAAACAAAGGAAACCCTGAGGAGATGGACTAGTCCAAAACCTGTTTGTCCTGGCAGATTTTAACACGGACCTAAACTCACAGCTTCCGCTCTGCTCTAAGGAGATAAACAACAGCATAATAACTTTAAAGAAAAACATTTCTTTGTTACAACTGAAATCTTACAAAAACCCTGCAGTGTTTACTTTCTGGTGTACTAGGAGCACAAAAGGGTTAACCTTCTGTGCTTAAATATTAGCTCAAACTATGGCATAGAGTGGCACACCTGACAGCCCTAATTTACACTTGCTGTTTACTTGTTGATAAGGACTAATTAGACAGGCTAATCTCCCTAGACCTGGGCTTTGCACCTGTGGGACGGGTATCACCGGTGGTACCTTGCTGTTGGCCAGGTGGTACACACCAGATTCGCATGCCACTTTATTGCCCGCATGCCACTTGTCCTGGTCCTGTCCTGCCTCCACAAAGTTTGTCTCTCCCTCCCTCACTTCTTGCTGTGCTACTCTGCGGCATACCTCAGACCTCAGATCAGTGGGGAAGAGACAGCCAGGTGACCGGTGCGCAGTGACGGCGCAGATACAGAAAGTGACATCACTGCTCACTTCCTGTATTTGAAGTATACACGCCGTCACCATGCACCGCTTGCCTGGCTGTCTCTTCACTGCGGCTGGCTTACCGATGATCTGAGGTGTGACTCACTGCCTAGCTCTCAGCTCTCTGGTGGGTGGGGCCAGGCTACCTATAATTAAGTGTGTGTGTGTGTGTGTGTGTGGGGAGGGGGGGGGGGAGAGAACTTGCAATCTACCTCTAGATTGCCAATACTGACAATATGTAGGCTAGCAATCTAATTGTAGTATTTTCCCCCACCAATGCCTCCTACTATTATCCCATATGCTCTTTTTTCTTAAAGTGTACCTGTAAGAAAAAAGTGCCCCGGTGGCTACTTACCTCAGGGAGGGGGAGGCCTTTGTATCCTTAAGAGGTTTCCCCCTTCCTCCTCAGTAGAGGGGATCCAGCACTGGGAGCCCCAAAGTTCTCCTCGTCGGTGTGTGCGCATGCGCTATGCTGCTCTCCGTTCAGGCTCCAGCAGAAGCAGCCAAGCCCGATCACGTCCAATCTACTGCGCAGGCACACTGGTGGTAGTTGAAAAATTTCATGCGATAAAAGTGGTACAATTAGTGAAAAGGTTGAAAAGCCCTGCTCTAGACTACCAGGATATGCATAAAAGGGAAGGGGTGCACCACTAAAGTTCCAGGGAAGCTGGCTTTAAACGACACCTGGTAGATAGTAAAAACCTAGTGCTGGCCTATTATCTGTAGGGTCCATAGATGTCGACATTGCAGGGGAATTTACATAGTAACTGTGCAGATCTGTAAGGTCAGCTGGCAACCTGCAAGGACAGCATTAAAAGTCATTTCTTTGTTTACTGCCAGGTGATGTTGCTAAAGAAAAATGAAGCACACTTGACACTTGGTTGAAAGAATCCAACACAGCGGACAGTGTGTACTAAGTTAGTTGACTCAGTTCATTGTTTAGTGATGACTGGTTAGGGCCTATCCACACTTGTGCAGGTCTATCTCCTCTTCAGCAGTGTACGCAATGATACTAGCATAAAAACACAATTTGCACCTGTCTGCAGTCTGCATTTTTCGGCTGATGTATTTTTTGTATAGGAAAGCATTGTTCAGCAGCATGCATACATGTAAAAAGGGCTCCTGGAAAAAAGTCTCCAGATATAGCTGATAAACATGATTTCTGTTATAAAATGGCGCTGGAAGTAGCCAATAAACGTGATTTTGTTTATAAAAGGGTCCCGAATGTAGCCGATAAACAGGATTTAGTTTATAAAATGGTGCCTGTTCGTAGCCATTAAGGGTGATTCTATTTACAAATGGCACTAAAGCTAGCCTCTATTACAATATAACTAACTTTACCCTCCCCCACATAAACGTAAATCCCCCATGGAGGCGTCTAACCTTAACCACGGTATTCAGTGAGATTGTTGTAGCCGCAATTTTGGAAGATTATAACCAGTATTTGGTGTGATTCTTGTGGCTACATTTTATTTTAAAGATAGAACTGGTATTTGGCGTGATAGTTGTTGCCGCAATTTTTGAAAGATATAACCGCTATTTTCCATGATTATTGTAGTCGTATTTAATGACAAGATATACCGTAATTGGTATGATCCTTGTAGTTGCAATATTAAATGATATTTAACTGGGAAAGATAGAACTGGTATTTGGCTTGATTAAAATAGCTGGTATTTTGTGTGGAGTTTAATGTAACAAAAAGGGAGGCCAAAATGTAGTTGTAAAATATAGCTGTTATTACATTAAGGGCACATTAAAGTGGTCTGAAACTCCGCTATAACACTCAATAAAAATGTGTTTTCCGACTTTTTATTACTCACACAGTTATCATATTTTCTTTTGTGCATAAGTAATATTGTCTATTTACAAATTACAAGTTTCCAAAGTGTAGTTTATCTTGCCCTAAAACCTGCCATTGCATTTTATTCAAACTGTTTTTTATTATATATTAACATCTTCTAATTAGTTGCTCTGAGCTGCATGTGTGCTTGAAGCACAGAGAGCTTCACAGAGAGCTCCTTTTCACTTGTTACACTGTGTTTTCACACATGTATCAACATTGGAATGCAAACAAAGATACTGTTGTTTTCAACTGTGAGGAATCTTTTAGGCTGGTTTCACACCAGGACGTTGCGTTTTAGGGGACGTTAAGGCCGCATAACGTGCCCCTAACGCAACGCCTGGTGCTCTCTGATGTGGACGTCAGAGTGAGCCGCGTTGTGCAGCTCACGTGATGCGCACTCTTGGACGCTTGTGGCATCACGTGGTCCCGCCCGACCAATCGCCGCACAGAGCGGCGCTCCAGGAAGTAAACACTGCACGTCACTGAGTGCAGTGAATATTAATTAGCCATGTGCCCGGCCGCTCTCCGCTCCTCCCCAACGTTACTGAGCATGTGCAAACAGTCTAACGCGGCTCTGCCGCGTGTAAAGTACTGCATGCAGTACGTTGTGTTATGGCGCAGCGTTACAATGTAACGCAACGTGGACACTGTGAACAGCCCATTGATTTTTCATTGCTGTGCGGTGGGGTGCGTTACAGGCTGCTCTAATGTGCACCTGTAAAACCAGCCTTAGAGCAAAGTAGAAATGCTGACTTTCAGGCCACTTTAAGTAGTGTAAGCATATTTGAAATCAGGTCCTTTATTGTAACCTCAAACATTTCCATAATGTAGCCGATATAAACATGATATAGCTGGTATAAAATAGCGGAAGCCCTTTTCACTGCTTATAGCCGCTAATCATGGCAAATAACACTGAAGTCTATGGCAAAGCCCTTTTTACACAGACGACTCTGGAGCCCCTTTTCAACTGATTCAACTGTGACAAAATAGAATGGGGGAAGGGGATGAACATTTGTCACAAATGCAATGAGAGCTGAAAACATCTAATACATGCATACATAGATATCTAGCTCATTTTTACTTTAATTAGGTTGATATTAATGAAGTAGCTGCGGGTTGGTTAAGCATCACCATGCTGTTCAGACTGTAAAGGTGGCCATATATCAAGCGACTTGGCAGCCGGTTGAACATCCGATTTGATTATTATAATCGGATTGGATGAAAATCGGTGCCGCCAAGTGCATGCCTTATCGACAAAGCAACCAACTTCGGGTCAAAATTGGTTGCATATATCGGTCAGACATGCTGCAAGGTGTAGGGCCAACTTGCTCGATCGGGTGCATGGTGGCAATGGCAAGCGATATCAGGATGAGCAACAAACGTGACAAAACTCCTGACGCTGTCCCCCTAATGTATAAATGTGTATGTAATGTGTGCATTTATACATTACCTCTCCTGTGTTGTGGTTCCCGCCCATTTTCTCAATTCCACACTCTTCCATTAGCCCCGCACACCCCGCCGGCAAATAGCACGTGTGACGTCACATGTCACGCAGGTGGCCAGTATGTGGCTATGGAAAAGCGACAGATAAAGAAGATGGGCAGGCACAGCGACACAGGGCAGGTAATGTATAAAATGCATACATACGTGCACATTTATACATTACATACATACATATATACACAGTGACAAGCAGGGATGAGCTCTGGATTATTATTATTATTTAGTATTTATATAGCGCCAACATATTACGCAGCGCTGTACAGTGTATATATATATATATATATATATATCTTGTCACTAACTGTCCCTCAAAGGAGCTCACAATCTAATCCCTACCATTGCCATATGTCTATATTATGTAGTGTAAGTACTGTAGTCTAGGGCCAATTTTTAGGGGCAGCCAATTAACTTATCCGTATGTTTTTGGAATGTGGGAGGAAACCGGAGTGCCCGGAGGAAACTCACGCAGACACGGAGAGAACATACAAACTCTTTGCAGATAGTGCCCTGGCTGGGATTCGAACCAGGGACCCAGCGCTGCAAGGCGAGAGAGCTAACCACTACGCCACCGTGCGTGGATAAAATTTGGGTGAAATCCAAATGAGTTTAATTCGGATTTTATCCTCTAATTACTGCACCTGAGCAGGTGGGTGAAGGGGGTTAAACTTACCCAGCAGCCTTCTTCTTTAACCCCCCCCCCACGCTGCATTCCAAGTTGCGTCACGTGACTACTATGCTTCCTCCTTCAATCAAGAAGGAAGAAGTGTTTGTAGTCACGTGACCGCGGCTGGAACGCAGCATGGGACGTGCCGTGGGATGGGTTAAAGAGAATCTGTACTCTAAAATTCTTACAATAAAAAGCATACCATTCTCTTCATTATGTTCTCCTGGGCACCTCTGTGCTGTTTCTGCCACTCCCTGCTGCAATCCTGGCTTGTAATTGCCAGTTTTAGGCAGTTTTTACAAACAAAAAACATGGCTGGTAACCAGCAAGTGATAGGCTGAGAGAAGCTCAGTCTGTGACTCCTACAGAGCCTGCAGGAGGCATAGAGAGGGTGTGTATAGTTTCTACCTATCACAAGCAGAGCAACACATTCCTGCCTGAGTGCCTGAGCCCGACAAAGCCGTCAAAGGAAATAGGATTACATGATATAACTGAGATAATACAGCCACTGTGCAACTAGGAAAGGCTGCAGTAAGACAGACCACATTAGAACCGGTATAGGAACTTATAGGATAGAGGAAATAAGGCTGAACATTTTGTTACAGAGTCTCTTTAAAGAAGAAGGCTGCTGGGTAAGTTTAACCCCCTCTGCATACACCCGCTCAGGTACATTTATTAGAGGATGAAATCTGAATGAAACTTTTTTATCCGGAGCTCATCCCTGGTGACGAGGTGGCAGACGCAGCAGCCACTGTGGGCTTCGCCGATTAGCAACGGTGTAGGGATAGCAATGCTTAGGAGAACTCAAAGAGAAGAATGTGATCAATTTGATCAGCTGATAGATTTGTAAGCTTCTGATTTGCTGGTTCATTGTATGATCATGACCAGCAAATCAGAGCCTTACAAATCTATCAGCTGATCACATTCTTCTCTATGAGTTCTCCTAAGAATTGCCATCCCTACTTACTTTAACTTCAGAGAAGCTAGCATCTGGTTCATTTTCATCTGATCATTTTCATCATCTATGTCTACATTCCATAGCTTAGATTTAGAAAGGATACCTGTGTGCCAGGTATATGTAGACAAGTACAGAAACCCGGGTGCCAATGCACACAACAGTTTGTGAAGCAGCTGCATGTAAACAATGGAGAGCAGCAGCCTAGTCATGTGACTTCACCACATGCAGTGCCATCATATCAGTGCATGGACTTGTATCTTCTTCCATGGGATATTCACCATACAAGTATATGCAATTATTTTATACATTATCTTCATATTACAAATGAATTGACATCTACATCCACTATATACATCCAGAGGATTGTGGTGATTACCATAAGTTACACGTGTGGCATGTTGTGTGGCAATTCTCTGGCACTGACTTGGCAGTTTTCCACAAAGAAACACAATCGCGTTTCTTGTCATTTCCAACACCGCCATTTGGCCATGATCCGATGAGTGTACATTGCAATTGCATTGTGTTAAATCGCCCAAAAATTTGCATAGGTGCGAGATTGCTATGCATTTTTCCTGCACTCATATACTGAGTATAGGAGGTCAACTGCACAAAACATGCAGCAGGCGTGACAATTGCAATCGGGAAAAATTGCACCGCACTATTAGAACACCGTCATGCGGTTTACATTAGTGCAAGTGTACCTAGTGTTTTGAGATTCAATTGCAATCACATCACAAAACACATGCAGTGGAAAACAGCCCTAAGTGACTAGTGGAAAAGTAAAGGGAGGGGCCTAGGCTTGTATAGACAAGGCAGTATGTGACAAGCTGTAGATGACAAGTATTGAGAAGTAGTGACCGGCCATAGATGACAAGTAGTGGTAAAAAGTGGATGAAAAGCAGTGCAAATAGTAGTCAGTGCAGATAAGTGGTAGATACTGCATGAGTAACAAGCAGTGGTACCTCTACACAAAGAATAAAATTTAAACTACGGCATTCTCTTTAGTTACAGACCAATCTCTACTGCAGAATGTGACTCAGGCATTGTCGCTAATCATATTGGGGCCGTGCAGCTACTCTTCCTAAAGTGTGGTGTGCAGTAGTCGCGCAAGCCCGCCTAGGCAGTATGCTGGAGCCGCTTGTGTACGAGCAGCTTCATGCTACTGTGTATACACAGCCATGCTCGCACGGTTGCCACACGACTGCAATAGGAGTAGTAGGAGGAGAGCAGCCCTGATCTGGAGGGGAGCCGCATTCAGCGACCGGGGACATCAGAATACAGAGGGAAGTCTCAATAGGATCCTGAGGCTTCCCTCTCTTTAGGTAAGTATCTTACTTTGATCCCGAGCTTTGGCTCAGGATCACTTTAACCAGTTCAGCCTTTAGTCATTTTTCACCTTATGCATCCGAGCAATTTTCACCACCCATTCACTCGCCAATAACTTTATCACTATTTATCACAATGAATTGATCTATATCTTGTTTTTTCCACCACCAAATAGGCTTTCTTTGGGTACATTTTGCTAAGAATTATTTTTTTCTAAATGCATTTTACAGGAATATTAAGAGAAAAAAAAGTGAAAAAATTATTATTTATCAGTCTTCGGCCAGTATAGCTTTAAAATAATACATGCTACCATAATTAACACCCACATATTTTAATTGCCCATTTGTCCCGGTTATTACACCATTTAAATTATTTCCCTATCACAGTGTATGGCATCAATATTTTATTTGGAAATAAAGGTGCATTTTTTCAGTTTTGCGTCCATCACTATTTACAAGCTTATAATTTTAAAAAATAATAGTAATATACCCTTTTCACATGCATATTTAAAAAAAAAGTTTAGACCCTTAGGTAACTGTTTTTTTTTAAATTGTAATTTTTTTTATTAAAAATTTTTGTTTAGTATTTTTGGGGAGAGTGGGAGGTAAACAGTAATGTAATAGTGAATTTATTTCAAAAAATTTATGTAGATGTAGTTTTACTATTTTTTCTTCCTGTAAGCGAGCACTCTCGCTTCCAGGAAGTATAGGGAGGACATGAAACTTTTTTTTCCTTTATAAAAGATTGTGGCTTCTAGTAGAAGCCGTCAGTCTAACTTACGGGGACTTAGATCACTGAGTGGGCTAATGGGCCGCGGCATGGGAGCGTGCGGGCGTGCTTGCGATCGTCCGCGGGAGCGTGTAGCGGAGCGGCAGCAGCTTTTTGGATGTAGCAGATACGTCTAAAAGGCTAACGTAGAAAAGGTTGATAATGCAATTGTTCAGGATTGATTGGGGCCATCAGCTTCTCTATTTTCATACAATCGGCATAATCTGATCAAAAATACAATTGCTCACCAAAAATTGTATAGTTAATGGGCACCTTAAATTTAAAGCTGGCAATCATAGATTGCCACCCGATGTGGCAAAATGATTGATTCCTTTCCACACAAAACATCAATTTTCAATAGATTTCAACAGGGAATCTATTAGAAATTGATAACATTTTAGCATTGTACTATTCAATGCAATGCTATGGCCTATCACTTGACTTCCACTCCCGCCCTGGCCCTATACAGTACTGATTTTACTGCCTTGCCCGGAATATACTTTTGATAGATTCTTGGTTAGTATCGATCTATCTTAAATTGATCGAACATTTTGGGAAAACCGTTTCACAGAAAATTAATCATATCTCCAGGGAAACGAACAGCAAAATTGGCAAGTGTATGGGTGCCTTAAAGGACAACTGCAGTGAAGGGTATATGGAGGCTGCCATATTTATTGCCTTTTAACCTCTTGACGACCAGCTAACGCCGATTGGCGTAAACTGGTCGTCTGCGGGTTTCCATGGAAACGGCCTTTCCATGTCAGTTCACGGAGGGAAGAAATCCCCGCTGTTTACATCATACGGCGCAAGGCAGATCGGCGATCCCCGGCCTCTGATTGGCCGGGGATCGCCGGCATATGATAGGCTGAAGCCTATCCTTTAATGCGCAGGACGGAAATCCGTCCTGCGCAGCTCACAGGGGGAGGGAGAGGGAGGGAGCGGCGAGACGGCGGAGAACGCTGCGGAGGGGGGCTTTGAAGAGCCCCCCCCCCCGCTAAGCAAATGCAGCCGGCGGCGATCAGACCCCCCCAGCAGGACATCCCCCTAGTGGGGAAAAAAGGGGGGTAGTCTGATCGCCCTGCTGCACTCCTGATCGGTGCTGCGGGCTGTAGAGCCCATGCAGCACCGGTCATTGAAAAATTCCCTGGTCAGCAAGTGGTTAAGCAATACCAGTTGCCTGGCTATTCTGCTGATCCTCGGCCTCTAATACTTTTAGCCACAGACCCTGAACAAGCATGCAGCAGAGCAGATGTTTCTGACATTATTGTCAGATCTGACAAGATTAGCTGCATGCGTGTTTCTGGTGTTATTCAGACACTTCTGCAGCCAAATAGATATGCAGGGCTGCCAAGCAATTGGCATTGTTTAAAAGGAAATAAATATGGCAGCCTTCATATCCCTCTCACTTCAGTTGTCCTTTAAGCCTGTCCAAAAACAACTTACTAAAAATGTATTCACTGCACTATCTGAGGTAAAGTTAAGGTAAAGGTAAAGGGGGAGTGGGGCTGGCCTTAGATAAACTTAAAAAAAAAAAACACAGTAAAAAAAATAAGAGTTAGGAAAACCAATCAGTATCAGACTGAAAAAGAAAATGTAAATAGATGTTAGCGAGAGACTTACTAAACTATTCAGAAGGAATTTGGATTGCAGCAGCAACCTAATGTGAGTTACAGCTAATTCCGCCCATTCACACAACTGAAAGCCAAAATAAAAACTTTACTCACTATTTTGGATGTGAAGAACAGAATAATAAGAGTCAAGCAGGCAGTCCCAACCACAAAAAGGAAGATGAGCAGCAGTGGATAATGTTGGCTGATGCACTGATACTTTTCATAAAGTGAATGCGTGATCATCCAGTCATCATTGCCTTTAATCAGATATTTTCCTTTTGATGGCATTTTAATCCAGCCTGGCTTCTTGTTTTTGTCTGCAGGTCTACAGCACAGAGAGCAAACTAAGGCTCGGCGTCTCCACGGGCCGCTGTGACATGCTAGTCTGCTTCACTTTGTAAGAGAAGATTGCATCCACCGTGAGAATTCTGCAGCTGGTGTAACAGTAGTAACTTCCTCCCACCACAACCTGTACGGCTTATCGAGTGCTGAGAGCAGCCATTGCTGTGCTTGGCTGGCTTCCCCTCTGCTCATTGCAGTCACTTGCCACACACCATCTCATGCTTTTGTTCCTTCTGCCTCCTTTGTGTTGAGTAAGAATGAGAACAAATGAAAGCCACTTTTAGGATCGAATTCTTTGGGACATCAGTAAATATGACGGGTGTGTGTATGACGAGCACAAATGCTGTAAAACAGAAAAGTTCACTTTAATATATTTATAGACAGATATATTGGCCTCATCTCTAAATGTGTCCATACATGATAGATCTTTCTAATAAACGATGTAACAATTTGATCAGAAAGATCGATAGTTGAATGATGATGTATTGTATATTCTCCCACAAACAAATGATCATATGCTGTTGCTAATCAGTTCATTGATTACATTGTCAGGTCTATATATTGTACAGTTTGCAGAGTGTGTGATGTACATGTTTGTCTGCCCGATGCCTTGACAAAGGGGACCATATCGGCGATCGGCGGTTACACAGTCAGATGTATTACGTCTGTGTGTTGGGAAAATAAAAGTTATGTGAAGTTCCAACAACTCTGTGTGTGCGGATCCCTCCTTTGGACTTCATGACTGAGCCACAAGCAACCATCACTGTTCCTCATGCAACAGTGCTATATGTACAGTTAAAAAGTGGGTTGAAACTCAAAATTATTTTTTTTCTCTAACACATTAAACACAGAAAAAAATGCATTTGAACGCTAAAACTGCTCTAATGTCATTTGAAAACATATTTACACTTAACTGAACCTTACTGAAAACATTGCCAATTTCAGTGCAAATGATCAGATTGACTTGTTACTGATCAAAGAAGAGAGTTATCTGCTTCCCCCTGGATACAGCCGAAACGTTTATGCATTGTTTACACAGCTCCATACACAATCTGATAATTCTGTATGGAAATGGCAATCTTATCAACAGTGCTGAGCGAAAAAGACAATCTTTTCACATTAATTTTTGTGAAAATTATGTAAAATTCGATTTTTTTGTTTTGCAAATTTTCATGCTAAAAATAAATGATTTTCACACTTTTTGCAATTTTTCACAGTAAAAATAATTTTTTGCACTGGAAAGAAAATAACTATATTGCGAAAATAAAATGCATTTTCACTAATATTTTCTCAAAATTGAAAATAGCATTTTCCATGCGAAAGTTCTCAAGCAATACTTTTTATCAATTAGCAGCTCAGTAACGAGAAAAAGTTGAGTTTTTAACCCTTTTTGGCTATTAGTTTTATCCCACTTTAAGTAAACATAAAATTAAATAGCAAAGAAAGCAAAAAGAAAAAAGAAAAGCAGACACTGTCGTGCAGTTGTTGACAAGCACATAATATCAGTCACAGGCAAATAATACCAGTCAATTGTTATAACCAGGTTTAGGTATCAGGCAGGTAGTGAGAAATTAATTCTATTGGCAGGAAGGTAGTGACAGGTGGATTGTAGAGGCAATTATACAGTCATTGGTAAATTGTAATGGCAGTGGTAGAACCCAGCTACAAACAAATGTATTTATTCATTTAAGTATTTATATAGCGCTGACATATTATGCAGCGCTGTACAGAGTATATTGTCTTGTCACTAACTGTCCCTCAGTGGGGCTCACATTATAGTCCCTACCGTAGTCATATGTATGTATCATGTAGTGTATGTATCATAGTCTAGGGCCAATTTAGGGGGAAGCCAATAAACTTATCTGTATGTTTTTGGGATGTGGGAGAAAACTGGAGTGCCAGGAGGAAACCCACGCAGACATGGGAAGAACATACAAACTCCTTGCAGATGTTGACCTGGCTGGGATTCAAACCGGGGACCCAGCGCTGCAAGGCGAGAGCGCTAACCACTACGCCACTGTGCAAATAATGAGTATAATTTAGTGACAAGCAGTATAGACGAGCTGTAGGTGGTAAGTATTGGCAGGAAGTAGGTGATGAGCAGTAGCAAAAGGTGGGTGAAAAGCAGTGGTAAATATCAGTGGGTGACAAGAAGTGACAGAAAGCAGTATGCGATAAGAACCAGTGGTAGACAGAATGGGTGACAGATAGTAGAGATAGTAATAATGATGACCAACATTTGTTTGCAACCAAAGCCGAGTAGGACATATAACTATTTAACTATAACTTTGATTAAAGGGAACCCGAAGTGAGAGGGATATGGAGGCTTCCATATTTATTTCCTTTTAAACAATACCAGTTGCCTGGCAGTCCTCCTGATCCTGTGTCTCTAATACATTTATAGGTATATATAGTATACAGTATAGGTAGTAATATGTTCCCCCAGTATAGATAGCCAGATTACCCCCATAGTATAGTGATGTAGCCACCTTCCTCCAGTATAGGTATCCAGGTGTCCCCTTTATATAGTTAGCCCTAGCTCCAACCCGCTGAGGGGCCTGCTGACAGATCTCTGCAGGGGGGTCCAGTCCAGCATGGTTACGCCCCTCTAAGTAACTCACTATCTGGAGCCATGAGAGGCAAGCAATCAGTCTTACTCTTCAGGCTTCTAGACGTCAATCATTACACTGGGAAATAATTATTTGTTCCTCTGCTAAATTTAAAAATGTGCCTACTTAAAAGGAATTACCAGTTTGTAGTTTTAAGGTAGATTAATTTTAACGGAGAAAGACTATCAACCAAAAATCCAGAAACAAAAAACGATTACAAATAAAGGAAACCTCATGACGGGGTTTTACATGCGTTTTCTTGAACAGGGGACCATGCGGGCCCTGCAAGATTTCAATCTATTCCGCTGTAGTAAGTTACCAATGGTGTTCTTGGTGACTGTGGCCCCAATTGCCTTCAGATCATTAACACACTCCCCCCATGACGTTACAGACTGATACTTCACCTTTCTCATGGTCCTCCTCCCCCCATGAGGCAAGATCTTGCTTGGAGGTCCAGAAGATGACTGATAATAATTTTACATTTCTTGCATTTCCAAATAATCATACCAATAGTTGTTACCTTCTAACCAAGCTCATCCCCAGGGGTTTTGTACCTCCAGCATTGTGCATTATCAACAGTCTTGATCATCAGCTTCTTTTGACTGCTCTTTGGTCTTGTCCACAGTTATGGAGAGGTTGTAATTGAAGAAATTGTTTCTGTGGACAAGTGTGCTTTATTCACATGACTTGAGATCAGGTGTGTCTGCAATTGATTGATTGGTTGATTGTAATCAGTATGCCACATGAGCACATAAGCAATCTGTGGGAGCCAGAATTCTGTCTGGCTTGTAGGGGGATTGCATACTTCACCTGGTTCCAAGAATTGTTGAGCTCAATGCATTTAAAGAAGAGCTTATGGGTAGAGGGGTGAAGGCTCCATAATTGTTTAGCTTGGGGAGGGGGACATTGTCTGATGTAACATAAAATTCAGACATTCCACAGTGTTTCACCTTATGTGGAGCAGATAGAAAACCAGGCAACCAATAACCAAAAGGGATATGTTGTTGCTTCACTGAACTGTGAAGAGAACTGTTAAAGTGAACCTAAGATGAAAATAAACTGATGCGATAAACACTTATTTTATATTTAAACATTTGTAAAGTAGATTGGATGTGTTGTTGTTTCTGCTCAGCGGCAGCCTTTGAAGTGTCTCTAAATGAAAATACATGAACGATTGACCTTTTTTTATCTCGCCCTGCTCTCAGAAGTTGTATTCTGCCAGGAAAACTTTTAAGCTGTAATTTGTGTATCATAATGTTTACTATATTCCCTACAAGGTACCAACAAGACAAAAGCAGGCACTTCCACTTATTAATATGTTTTGCACTGTACATACACATGTTTATCTCACCGTGTCACATGTTGCCTCGGGTACACTTTAAGCAAAGGTAGAGGAGAACGGCTGCATGGTACCAGAACACCACCATAGTGCCATACCGTACGCTACAGAATGTCTGAAGTTCTCGCCACATTGCACCTTGTACACCAGAGGGTCCTCTAGGCCTTTGAATGGATGGTTTATGCCTAAAAACTGTTCTGTAGTTGCCATCCCTTCCTTGTAAAGCACCCCATACAATTTCTTGGGCAACTATCTCTTTTATGTTCAGCATCCATATAGAGAAGCCCCTCTCTTTCATGTGCAGCTCCCTTGAGCAGCAGCTCCACTATGAGCTCATATGAACTTACCTGTTTTCTGCTACTGTTTTCACAACAAGCAAATGCATATATTTAAATTATTTTTAAATATTTTTATTCATTTTTCCATGCACGGAGGATTTACATATGATCATATGACTGAGGTAGTTCAGGCTTATTCAAGCAGTTTTATGATTGGTGTGTTGATGTGAGATGCATAGTTGAATGGTGCCCAGCGGTGTTGAATATGCATAATATATTGTACATTTTATTAAAAATTGAAGTTCAATCACTATTTTAGCGCAGGAGTTATTTTATGTTTTAGTGTGTTTGAATTGACTGTGACTGGGAGCTGCCACAGTATTCTCTTTGCTGCAATTATTATTATTTAGAAATAGCGCTGCAACCAAATTCATTTTCTCTGTTCTGTTTAAACAACCCTATATGAGTGAGTCTGTAATTTACTATCCCTTCATCACAGCTGAGAGCTTTCAAGTGTGTGAGAATTCCTCAAAAGGAATGATCACACCATTGTAAAAAACTACATTTTAATAACATTCAGGCTAAGTTCACAGTGGGATGTTAAAGTCGCGCGTTAAAACAGCATTTAACGCAGAATAACTCACTGCAATGAAAAACCAATGCCCTGTTCACAGTGCACACGTTGCGTTGGTGTCTAACGCTGCACGTTAAGTAAAAGTACTGCATGCAGTGCGTTATACACGTTATTAGCTGCGTTGGACTGTTTGCACATGGTCAGTAATGACTTGGAAGCATACTTTTCATTGCCTGTATTTTTTACTGTATCTGCTGTATGCGACGGTAACGCTGTGTTGCCACTTTTTGGGCGCATTGCGTTGTAAGCTTGCGGTGCGACTTTAAAGTGGCATCAAAACGCAACGTCTTACTGTGAATCTAGCCTCAGACAAAAAAGTGACAGCGCTCAAGGATGCACCTGAAATGTAAGCCCACAAAGGCAATGCAGAGCCCCTCTGGAACTAAATACATGCCTTGAATACAAATCAGATGCAAATTATGTGCTAATTCTAATCTAAAATTTTGAAAGTGGATGTGAAGCAGTGAATGCAGCTAGTCACAAGTATACTTGCATTCAATTTGCACAGTGGGAGACATGGCAGCGCCTTCAAACAAATTGCATTATTTTTTTAAAACATTGTTCTGGTTTAGCAAAAGAACTCAGTGATTCCGTCTTATGTTCATGTGTGTCCATAAGTTGTGCATTTAGGAATAGGCACGCAGCGGTGAAGCCTGAGGGCGGTTTCACACTGCACATTGGCAGTAGCAAAAAGGCCTTCTGCAGTAATCCCCCGTCAGGCAGCAGGCCATATAGGAAGTGAGGTTCTCTAACGCTCACTTCCTGTGGCTGAATTGATGACGTGTACAGAAGAGTATTGACGAAATATGCTTCCGCGCATGCACAACGTATAAAACTAGCGGCGGTCGTTTAAAAAAACACCTGCGTCGCCATAGACTTACATGACTTCCGGTCCACCGCACGTCGCCACATGAGTTGCACGGTAACATAGGTATGTGCTAGTGTTAGGGTGCTTTCGCCGTAGTGCACCGCAATGCATGCAATGTGAACTACCCCATAGACTTTCATTGCCCTAGCGTTAGCTGCAGCAAAATGTGTGTAAAAGGCCCCTGAAGAAGATATAAAAGAATTGTATAAAAAGCTTGCTCTCTTAATATGTTTAATAAAGTGTACCATCCTTATTCAAAACTTTCTACTTTATTGCAGTCAAATTCTACTGGAATTTTCTCACCACTCCAAACTTTTTTTTTAATTTAAAGTGGATCCGAGATCAAATGTGGGGTAATCACTAATGGCCTCCTCAAATACATCAGTCAATTTCTCCCCCTAATTATTTTTCTTCCCTCTCCTATCACCATCTTACGTAATTAACCTCTGCTTCTCATCTATCTACCACTGCTGCTCTCCTGGATCCAAGATCGCTCCTGGGAGCGCCTCACTCAGAATCGCAAACGCACTAAAATAACCTATTTCCACTAAGTGCGAATCGCAGCCATTTTCCGCATGCGACTGCACATAGCGTAATAATGCAATCCTGCTGGGCCATCACTACCATGTTTCTTGGACCTTTTTTTGAGTGCCTTTTGTATTTGCATTTTTGAGGCTGCATTTGCGTCTTTAACGTGGTGGTAGGCTGAATTTGATACAGGAAACCACTTATTGGTAACTTTCTAACGTGGGTGAGGTTTAGCTAAGTTGTACTTTGTATTTATAATGCTGCTGGTGCAACATAGTCAAGGCCAGGATCTGTTTTAATCTAAAATCCATTCAAACCCATGCATTAATTGTTTTTGTTTGGTAAATATGTACTCCTTTTAAAACCCCTCAGTTGTGAAGTGGTTAATATTGGCAACCTTAAAGTGAACCTCCAGACTAAAAATGTATTCAGCAGCACTGAAAAGGCTTGGTGTTTCTTTAACAGTTTCACAGCATCAGAACTTTGTTTTTCTTTTCCCAAGCCTCATTTTTAGCTGCACAGAAAAAAACTGAGATTTGAAGTCTAGCATGCGCAGCTGGGAGGGGTAATCAGGACACAGTACAGTTTGCTGCCCCCATGAAAAAGATGGCTGCCCCCATGACAAAGATGGCAGCCCCCATGAAATCACAAACGTTTGCCTGTTCTTTTAAAACAGGGTGGATAAGAGATTATATTACCTATTTATTTGAATTAACATAACTAATGTAACTTAATGACAGTATGTTTGTTTAGGCTGAAGTTCCCCTTTAATGTTTTATCTAGACATTGCAAGTCCCTTCTTAGAAACATATCGTGATTGAACACTGAAAAATTTCCTAAGACAGTTCAGGCATATGACTGAACAGCAATGCAATAATCATAAGGTACACTTTATAATACACAGGCACAGATGTACCTGGCTGACAGTGAAAGAAAAGGTAAACACTGTACAGGACAATGAGGGCAGGCATGCTTTGTCTAAAAAAAGCTATGCTGTTTCTTTATTGCGCAGCTGTTTACATTATCACCTTATCAGCTGCCTCTCTTTCTCTCATTCACAGCCAGAAAATCTCAATTGCTCAACAATAAATTGCAGCCAGAGAAAATGAAGAACACAGACTCTGAATTGTGAGTCAAGAAGCAGCATGTTTCAAAATACTATTTACCATGAAACTACTGATTTTGTCACATGGAAAATTTTCCCCAAAATGGTAGGGTTGGGCAGAAGCTTAAAGCGTAACTGTCGGGCATAAAATCAATTCTTTATTTTTGTCAGGTAATCAAGTAAACTAGGCAATCCAAAAGTTAAAAATTACTCTTATTTTTCTTCTCCATAAAATATTTCCCCAGTTTCCCTGGCTCTTTTTTTTAGGTACATCTGCTGCACAAAGGATGTTGCAGGGCATGCTGGGCTGTCTTTTTGCTTCTTTAGTATGCCCTCAGACTTAACTAATGCAGCCTGATTGGATGAAGCCTCTTTCCCTCCTGTTTTCCCCTCTCACACCTCTGTTCCTCTCTGATTGGCCAATATTTCTCATGCTTCTCAAGCTACAGTGTCACACAATGACAAAGCACTTTCTATTGTAGTAGAGTTGGGTGGGAGTGTCTGAAGACTGGGGGAGATTTATCAAACATTACCAACAGTTTTTTCTTCTTAATCTGTTCTAACCAGCAGGGAGAACAGTTCTGCATGATAATAAGAACGTTCTTAAATCCTAGGTAATAGTGGCAGTTTAGCATGAATTTCTAGAGCTGCACTACAGTTAAGAGAAGTGCAAATCCATCCCTAAACTGGCGCAGATTAAGAAGTGCTTGATAGCAGTTCTACAGATCTGCTGGAATGACATGATTTCAGAGTGCAGGCTATACATGATTTGTGATGTGCTCCTCCCACCTGCTGAATTCCTCCTCAGAGCCTGCTGCTATCAATACAGCAGGTGTGTTGGTTAACTCAGCAACAGCAATTCCCCTCACACACTGCACTGTCTGAGAGACCTTCCTAGCACCTCCTATTATACAACAGTTTTAGAAAGAATCTGATTTCTTAAGATGCCCGAGACAGTTCTGCATGGATTTCTAAAAACCTACTAATATTTTGTCTCAGACACTCTTGATAAATCTGTCCCACAGTGTTTGCACTGGATGCCCTCCTCTCAGAGTAAGGGAGGAAATGACATCAATATTGGCTTCATTCAGAGGGAATTAAAATGGCAAATGCCTGAAACAGAATTATCTTTATTTACTACATATAATTCACTGAAATCAAAATGTGGAAAGTACAATACATACGTTATGTACATAGAGCAAGTACTTATCTACTTATATATGTGTGGTTTTTTGAGATAGTACTGCTGACAGTTCCTCTTTAAAGCAAACCTGTACGAGACAAAGGGGGAGAAATAGGCACCCAGGGTATGATAAAACTATGTTAAAAGCAACTAACATGAAAAAAGTTTGAGGTGTCTTACCTCAATGATGACACGTTCAAAATAACTTGTAACGTTCTTTAATATGCACTTGGCAACGCGTTTCATGGGTCTCAGCCCAAGCCAAATAAAGCCAGCATCTGAGGCAAGTTCTGGTTCACCATGAGCTTGTTGGGCAATCTCTAACTCTGGGTGTTTCAAGTCCTACCCCATTGAGCCATATGCCATGCACGGATGAGGATCAACCAATCCAAAACAGTCTGTATATCCATGTTGGATTAGTTTGGGACAATAAAGAGATGATTTGCATATTCAGCAGTGATGCACTGTGGGACACCTCAAAGATCACTCCAAATGGAATAATTGCAAATACCTTCTGCTTTAAAGAGAATCTGTACTCTAACATTCTTACACTAAAAAACATACCATTCTATCCCTTATTTTTTCCTGTGCCCCTCTGTGCTGTTTCTGCCACTCTCTGCTGCAATCCTGGCTTGTAATTAACAGTTTTAGGCAGTGTTTACAAACAAACTAACCAGCTTGTGATAGGCTCACATAAACAGAGTGTGTGAGTCATACAGAGTGTGCAGGGGGCCTGCAGAGGGTGTGTATCGCCTCTATCCAATTACAAGCAGCCCTGCACATTCCACACATTCAAGCCTTAGCCCGACAGACACAACAGAGGAAAGGAGATAAGATTTATTAAAGAGACAGTGCAATTAGGAAAGGCTGCAGTAAGCCAGAGCACATTAGAACAGGCATAGGAACTTATAGGATAGAAGAACTAAGGCTGAAACATGTGTTACAGAGTCTCTTTAAAAAGGCAAATTTATGTTTTGCAAAGCATGTTAGTAAGGAGGATCTTTGAGCTCTCTAAGCCCCTTACACACTCCTTAGAGTTCTGGTTCACCATGAAAACCAGAGCTTGCTGGGCAATCTGCAACTCATTTAATAAATTAAAGGCATAAAGGCAGGGCCAGTTCTAGACCTTTCACTGCCTGAGGCAAACTTGTGAGGATGCCCCCCCCCCCCCCCCACACACACACACACACACACACACACACACACACTTAAAACGATCGCACAGCACCCAAAAAAATTTCCCCCTCAGTATAAGTAGGTAGCCAGGTATAGGTGCCCCTATATAAGGTAGCCAGGTATAGTTGCCCCCAGTGTAGGTAGCCAGTATAATTGCCCAAGTATGGGTAGCTAGTATAGTTGCCCCAGTATAGGTAGCCAATATTGTTGCCCCCAGTATAGGTAGCTAATATAGTTGCCCCAGTATAGGTAGCTAGTATAGTTGCCCCAAGTATAGGTAGCTGCTCCAGTATAGGTAGTATAGTTGCCCTCAGTATAGGTAGTATAGTTGCCCAGTATAATTAGCTAGTATAATTGCCCCAGTATAGGTAGTATAGTTGCCTCAGTATAGGTAGCTAGTATAGTTGCCCAAAGTATAGGTAGTATAGTTGCCTCAGTATAGGTAGCTAGTATAGTTGCCCAAAGTATAGGTAGTATAGTTGCCCCATTATAGGTAGCTGCCCCAGTATAGGTAGTATAGTTGCCCTAGTATAGGTAGCTAGTATAGTTGCCCCAGGAGGTAGCCAGCCTGGAAGGGGAGCATCGGGCACAGCAGTGGTTTGGGGGGGTACCTGGGAGAATGCATGTTGTCTTACAGGAAAAGACTAGTTTCACCAAATATTCATGATTATTGTCTTGCTTGCACACTTTGTAAGTTGTTCATTGTCAAATAAACACTATTCACTGCATCTCACAGCATCTTCATCTTACAGAGTTTCTCACAACTACCTGAGACATTGACAAGTATTTGTTTCAATCTGTATGATTTTCATGATACTGAGATATATATACAGATATACATATATATATATGTGTAATATATATAATATATATATGTGTGTGTGTGTGTGTGTGTGTGTGTATACATATATATATATATATATATATATATATATATATATATATATATATATATATATATATATATATATATATATATATATATATATATATATATATATATATATATATATATATATATATATATATATATATATATATATACACACACACACACACACACACACACACACACACACACACACACACACACAGGTGAAATTCGAAAAAGTAGAGTAGCGTGCAAAAGTCCATTTATTTCAGTAATTCAACTTAAACGATTAAACTAATATATAAGATAGGAAACCTTTGCAGGTGTTTTGGATTAACTAGCTGATTAGAGTGACACTTTTTAGCCTAATTTGATAAATAAAAAGAAACCACTTCTTTGTTTTTCTTTTTGTTTTGTTTTTTAAATCCTCGCGTTACAGTATTTTTACATGTACCTAAAACGTTTGCACAAAACCATGGGAAAGTTTAGGCACTTGTGAAAATGTTGTAAGGCAAGGATATCACACATGTACCTAACTACAAATTGATATGAAAAATGTATTTGAATTTTTTTCACTTAAAAATCCCTAAGCAATAGGTGGAAAAAATGTCATTTGGAAATGAACGACCAATTGAAATTTCAGTAGCAGGTGTTTAAAGCACTTGCAAAAAGAGAAAAGAAAGGAATGAATTGTAGGGAGAGTGTGTAGACAAAGGGAGCACAAGAACAGGCTTAAAAAAAAAAAAAAAAAAAAAAAAAAAAGCCTGGCTGCCCCTCTTCACTAAGCTGCTTTACCTCCTACCATGGTAACCAACCTATTGAGATCCCAAAGTCCTGCTGCGGACTACAGGTTAACACATTCCCTGCCACAGTACCTTGAAAATCTGCATAAAACTGCCAAAGACAGACATGCTACTTGTCAGATTCCTATTGTAAAAGAGGATATCGCTGCAACAATAAAGCCGAAATAAGAATGTGCATCTCGCATCTTACCTTCTCTGTGCTCAAACCCTTCTTTCGTCAGGTTAGTTGCTTCGATCAAAGTCAGACGACCCCTAATTTGCAAGGATCTGTTAAAAGACTGTAAAAGAAAACGTCATGAGAACCCGGGATGGGACTGGGGGGAAGACACTGTAAAGCGTAATATTGGTAGCATATGGTAACTAGAGATTGAGGCTGCCACCTTGTAAGTAGTCTTATCAGGAGCTGTAGTACCAGTTTCACTTTAGATAAGTAACTCAGCAAGAGCTGAAAAATGGGAGATCTGTCAATTCTGCTACACACACAAAGTTTGCCCAAAACTGGAACAGTGACACATTTTATAACACAGCAGATTAGTAGTAGTAGTATAACTATCAAGTCTCCCTCTGCTGCTCAAAAGTGATGTTTTAAATGCTTACATTTGTTGCTGTTCCCATTAAACAGCACTGCATTAAAATAAATCCCACATTTTTTCTTTCTACTAAATTCCATCTAGAGGGTCATTTTGAAAACATATTTGACTAATAGACAGACAGCAGGCCTAATGTTGTGATTAGAGATGGTCAATGAGATGCTAATAATTTTGAGCTGATGCAAATTTAATGTTAATTTGATGCAAATGTATACAGGTTCGAACTGGACTAATAAAATGCAGTGGCTGCCAGATCTTGATTGATTCATTTCCAAGTTACATATGTTTGCATAAAAGTATAATAAAATTTGAGTCAACTCAAATTTCTTAAAGAGAAACCGTGACCAAGAACTGAACGCCTACAAGAAACTCTGAGGACCATGGTCCTGGCGGTTTCCTGTCTTTGAACCTTGTTGCATTGTGGGAAGTAGCTGTTTACAGATGTTTCCAACTGCCAAAAAAGCATGCAGCAGCTACATCACCTGCCAGAAGTAAAAATGTGACCATGTCATAAATGTCAGAATGTAATTCAGGCATTTAAAAGATTTTACAATGGGGAAACACTGACTAAATAATTTATACATAATTATTTTAAAAATGAAGCACTTTTTTATTACATTATTTTCACTGGAGTTCCTCTTTAACATCTCTTAGTATAGCATGGCCCTTCCTGAAAAGCTATTATCTGTAGTATGGTAGGTGGACACCGTTCTCCCCTCCCTGTCACCTGTTATTCTGCCAGGAGCTGCGACCACATCACTGCTGCCTAAACCCAGCAATCCACAGCGTTCCTAGCTCCTATAGACTAATGTTAGGTTTTAAGTGTAGATAAGCTCTCTGCTTGATGTGATTCTACTGCTGGATATAGGCAATGGTACTTCCTAGCAACTGATAGAATGTCATTCACCCATTACACTGCAGAAATAGTTATTCTCATAGGTGAGACAGCTCGGGCAGCACTAAACTCACAGCACTAGCTCTACTTTTATTTTTTTCAATTAAATCAACTTTACAGTAATCGGAGTTGTAAGTGAAAAGCTATCCATCTCTAAAAAAACAGTTTAATTTCTAATAGTACTGAAAAAAAAAATCACAAAACCTTCCATAAATATGCAATGAAAAGCAATTCCGTTGTATGGTTTTGCCCGTTAAAGTGTACCAGAGGCTAAATATATTCAAAGTGTTATACATACCTGGGGCTTCCTCCAGCCCCATCTGCACAGATCTCTCCCACGCCGCCGTCCTCAGTCTTCTCCGTCTTCTGTACCGGATCCTGTAAGTTAGGCCAGTCGCAGCAAGTCTGAGCAAGCGCTGTCTGCTTCCTCTGTCGGATATGCCACTGGTTAAACCCCCTATTTCCTCCACTGCCAAATTAGCAAGACAGAATTAGCAGTTCTCTCAAGCACCAAATCAGGTTTCAGCTGCAAAATAAGTCAAGGACTGTAGCTGATTGCTGTGGGCAACTGCTACACTTCTGAAACATTCTTCTCTGCAGACCTCAATGGAAAAGAAAGTTGATGCCAGTTGATCCTGTGGATGATTTTGTTTCTTGTTTCAGTCTGTGGATCACTTCCTATCTTTTCCATTGAGGTCTGCCTGACATACTGGATCCTGCACCTGTGAGTGACGTTCTGAACTTTGTCTGTCATTCTTCTCTGCACTTGTGTCAGTAGGCAAATCCCACAGTGTTAGATTTACCAAGACAATTTTAGGATACATTGAAACAAAAATCTAGCAGTTTCCTATAGTAGCCAATCAGAACTTTTGTTTCGCCTGTCTTGGTTAATCATCCCAACATTATTATGATGTGATTAAAAAACATGCTGTTATGTACATCCATTTATAGGTACCAGCAAGATCTCTATTATTTCAGCAGAGAATAGAGTTTTTTCACTTGTACTGTAATGATTAACAGCTTCAGGAAAACCATCCACAGGATCTATGATATTAACAACCTGTATCCAGGAACTGACAGGTCAGAAAATCACATTTACTTTAACAATTTAATAACCAATATACTTTTGCAAAGAGAAACCCAACTGAAAGTTTAAACACCTATTGATGCTTTTTATCATGCGCCATTAAATACAGCTATTGCAGACAAAAATCATTGAGAAGCACATGTGATTTTTTCCAAAGTGAAATCAGCACAAGCATTGATCACTGTAATAAAAGAGGGCGGGGAACAAATCAGGCAAATCCCTGCCAGCCTTCACGCTTCCTTTTTTTTACTGAAATGACAGTGCTTTATATATAAAGGGATGCCTGTGGTATCGGGTCTGTAGCACTGGAGTGGGTGATGTATACCACCACTGCATTATTTTATTTATACTTCAGAATCCCTTTAAGCCTGGCATGCATTCTCAATTTTAACTGGCCACTGACTGGACAATTTTACCATTTTCATATAGTAAAAGAGCTTATCTACACAATTTTTTCATAGTATTCAAAATCTGTTTGCCCTCATACTACACGGAGATGGTAAAATTGGTCAGTGGTTGGCCAATCAAAATTGGATGAGTGTTTGCGCCTTAAAACTATTTCTGTATCACAAAGCCTAGCTACTGTGAGAATGAAGGAACAAACCACCTCATTAAAAACACAAAATGCAGAATAGGACAGTGAATAGTATGTAGGACAAACAACCCCTGCCACCACCTTCCAAGCCAAAGTTAACTTCTAATTGAAAAAATATTAACAACATAGATCACTAGAGGGGTTCTTAGTGACTCACTGGAGTTTTGAAACATTCAATAAAAAGAGTAATAATCTGTGAACATGATTGAAAGAAATTACGGTACTTTGCGTACACAAAGTAAAGGTCTTAAAGAAAATCTGTTACTAAAAAAAGGTTCCCATGGGGAGTACTCACCTCGGGTGGGGGAAGCCTCAGCGATAAAGCTCCCAAAACGGCGGGGATGTAAAATCTTTACCTTCCCGACTCCAGCGCAGGCTCGGCTCCCCGCTCGGAGGTAGGCGGAAATAGCCGATCTCTGTCGGTTCGCTCTACTGCGCAGGCGTAAGTCTCCTGCGCCTGCATAGTAGAGCAGATCCGACAGAGATCGGCTATTTAAGCCCATTTCCATTTGGAAAGCTGCAACAGCGCCCCCGCTGAAGCCAGAAAAGGTAAATATTGCACAGCCTGACAAATTGTCGGTTGTGCGTTCTGTGGGTTGTAGCGAGACCGCCGTGGGACACAGGAGGATGGGGGAAGCCTCATTAGGATCCAGAGGCTTCCCCCTTCCAAGGTGAGTACCCCCCATGGTAACTTTTTTTTCGTTACAGAGTCTCTTTAATATGCCAAATTCAAAATTTGTTAGTAAAAATCTGTGAATAGCTTACAAAGTGAGTTGTATAGAATCCACGCTAAGTGTTTATAAATGTCGGATTTCAACTATATGTAAAATAAAAATGTTTTTGCATAAGAAACTTTTTTTGTATTTTATTCATTTTCGCTGGGTTTTATAAAACCAGAAAATAATACTAAATTGTGCATACTTGATAATGAAGACCAACAAGAAGAATGCATATTTTGTCAGAACAAGATGACCGATGCTAATAAAGCATACTGTAACATTCTAGATTAAGCATTTTTCTGAGAAACAAGATAATATCACAAAGCAAAATGAGAGATCTTGGATGGTGTTCCTCATGAAAATGGCTCAAGGAATGTAGTGTACTATTTTATGGCTGGGATATGGTTGCTTAAATTAGTAGTACAAATTATATTTTGCAATGTGTTAGAAGTCTGATATTTTGTGCTTATCTCTAGAAGAGAAGCCTGGATTGCCAAGAAATGTTACACAACAAAAATTATGTTTTTCACAAATAATGTAAAATGTCTTAAAGCACACCTGAAGTGAGAGGAATATGGAGAATGACATATGTATTCCCTGTAAACAATACAGATTGCCTGGCTCTCCAGTTAGTCATCTGCCTGAAGGTTGACAAGATTAGCTGAATGCTTTATTCAGGTGTGTGCACTGCAGCTCAAGAGATCTGAACAACAGGCAGGCCAGGCAACTGGTATTGTTTCAAAAGAAATAAATATGGCAGATACCATACTCCTCGCACGTCAGGTTCCCTTTGTCATAAAAGATCATTGAGTAAAGTTGTGATGAATAAGAAGTCTACATCTGCAAAATGACTGTTGGACTGAATACCATTCTCACAAACCCTATTAGCACCAAAACAGTATGAAGGGAACTCCTCAAGCAAAGGATGAGGTGCCATTGCAAAACCATTCATCAGCTACCAAGAGGAGACAGTAGTGTCAAAATCATCAAACCTAGATTATGGAGCAATAGAAAAAGTTAATTTGGCCAGATGTGTCAAGAATTACACGGTTTCTGACTTCTGGCCAAATTAAGATCTGGAGAATGCCATCCCAAGCTTACAATCCAGATTGTTTGCTATCCAGGGCCGTGCAGAGGACCCTCAAGGGGGTGGTGCTCAAATTTGAAAAAGGGGCCCTAATCGAACAATTGTGCTAAATTGTGTATGTAATACCCGCTCTCCAGAAAGCATTAGGCAGTCTTAACCCCCCCCCCCACACACACACACACACACACACCTTCATAGCAGTATCAGGCAGACTTTGTATCTCCTTCCAATCAACTCTTTTGGCGCCACCACTCTCAAATCAGTAGTCATATGTGCCAACTGTTAGAGTGGGCACAGTGAAGCCCACGGTGCAGGCATGGACTCACCTTTCATTACTGGGACGTCTGTCCCTCTAGATCAGCACCCAAGCTTCTTTTCAGGCAAAGGAGCAGTGGTTGCCAATATGCAGTGGTTGCTAAGGATTAGTAGATGCAAGACTGCAGTAAGTGTCAAGGTGCAGTGGGTGGTTAAATGCAAAGGTCCAGTTTGTGCTAAGTTGCAGTGGGTGCAGAGATACCAAAGTACAGTCTGTGTCAAGCTGCTGTGGATACCAAGGTCCAGTTTGTATTGGGTGTTTATTTGCAGTGGGTGCTATGCTGTATTGTATGCTGAATGAGTAGCAGATGGTGATGAACAATAGTGGGTGCCATGTGAGTGCTAATTGGTACAGGGAGCCAGTTGAGTGTTGGACATGAGTGAGTAGGGAGTGCAATGTGTGGTCTGGATGTGTGCCATGGGAGAGTACTGAATCTCATATGGGTTCAGACCAAGGGTAGGTACTGGGTACTATTTGGGTGCTGGCCATGGACGGGTACTAGGTGCATATAATGGCTTTGGAACTTGGTGCCATGTGAGTACTGTGCCATGTGGGCGTTAATTATGGATGTAATAGGGTGTTATGTGGGTCTTAGGTGCAAATACTGAGTGCCAAGTGGGTACTGGGAGTGAGTACATGGTGCCATATGGGTGATGGGTGCTGGCTAGTGGGGTATTTGTTGTCATGTGGGTGCTAAATGCAGATGCTGGGTGCCATGTGGGTTCTGGGTGCTGGCACAGGGTGTCTTGTGGATTTCTGGTTGTATGGGTGGGTATCAAGCATAATGTAGGTGCTGATAGCAGGTATTCAGTCCCTTGTGAGTTCTGAGTGCATGTACTGGATGTCATGTGAGCGCTCGGTGTTTGTGCTGGGCACCAAGTGGAGGCTTAGTGCAACTGGAACTACTGCAGATGAAGCATGTAGGTGTTGGTTGCAGGTACTGGGTATCACATAGGTGCGAATACTTGGTGCCATGCCTGCAGTGTGGGTCCTTTGGGGGAGGTCACTGTGGATCTTGGGGGAGGTAGAGGTCATTGTGGGTGCTGGAGGAAGGGAAGGTCACTGTTGATGCTGTGGAAGGAAGATGGTCAGTATGGGTGCTGGAGGAAGGGGAGGTCACTGTGGGTGCTGAGAGAGGTCAGTGTGGTTCCTGGAGGAGGAAGTAGTCGTGGATGCTGTGTTGGGAGAGGTCACGGTGGGCGCTGGTGATGGGAGAGGTCGCTGTATGCGCTGTTTTTTTTTGATGGGAGGTCCCTGTGGGTGCTGCAGCGGACAGGAGGGTAGCCTCTGGGGGAGGGAATGATCACTGTGGGTGCTGGGGGAGGGATAGGTCAGTGTGGGTGCTGGGGTAGGCAGGATCACTGCTAGAGCTGGTGAGGGAGAGGTGATTGTGGGTGCTAGGTGAAGGGAGAGGTCACTGTTTGTGTTGGGGAGGGAGAAGTAATTGTGGGTGCTAGGTGGAGGGAGAGGTCACTGTGGGAGAGAGAGGTCACTGTGGGTGCTGGGGGAGGGAGAAGTCACTGTGGGTGCTAGGTGGAGGGAGAGGTCACTGTGGGTGCTAGGTGGAGGGAGAGGTCACTGTGGGTGCTGGGGAAGGGAGAGGTCACTGTGGGTGCTGGGGAAGGGAGAGGTCACCGTGGGTGCTAGGTAGAGGGAGAGGTCACTGGGGGTGCTAGGTAAAGGGAGAGGTCAGTATGGGTTATAGGTGGAGGGAGAGGTGACTGTGGGTGCTAGGTGGATGGAGAGGTCACTGTGGGTGCTCGGGAGGGAGAGGTCACTGTGGTTGCTATGTGGGGGGAGAGGTCACTGTGGATGCTAGGTGGAGGGAGAGGTCACTGTGGTTGCTAGGTGGAGGGAGAGGTCACTGTGGATGCTAGGTGGAGGGAGAGGTCACTGTGGATGCTAGGTGGAGGGAGAGGTCACTGTGGATGCTAGGTGGAGGGAGAGGTCACTGTGGGTGCTGGGAGAGGTAGAGGTCGGTATGGGTCCTAGGTGGAGGGAGAGGTCAGTATGCCACACTAGGATTCCTGTCCGGGCCTCATCACCTGAAAGTGTTGCAGGCGGGGGCAGAGCTTCCCGCGGATGGGTGGGGCTTATCGTAGTTGGGTGTGAGGCTTATTTTGCATGGCCAGAGGGGCCTTTTTGAAGGTTTTAAAAAGGGGGGTGCCTGGGTGCCTAAGTGCCTGGGTACCCCCCCCCCACCGACCCCCCCCCCCCCCCCCCCCCCTTGCACGTGCCTGTTGCTATCAATCATGAAACATGGCAGGGGCACAGTTATGGTATCGGCTGGACCCATCATTACATTGCAAGGTACAGTCAACCACAACCACCAGGTGACCATTTTGAGTTACCAGGTCCATCACATGGTGCAGAGGTTGTTCCCTGAAGGTGATGCTGTTTATCAAGATGACAAAGCCACTGTTTATACAGCTCACATTGTCCAGAACTGGTTTTCAGAGCACCAAGATAAAGTTTCAACTTTACCATGGCCTCCACAATCGTCCGACCTCAATATTATTGAGCCCTTGTAGTCATTGTTGGAGACAAATGTTTAAGCGCGATATCCACCCCATCATCATTAACACATCTTATTAATGTTTTGCAGGGAAAAAGGGTACAAGTTTCCCCTGAAAACTATACAGGATCTCTTTTTCTCGATGCCAAGGAGACTGCAAGTAGCTCAGAATGTTAAAGGTGGTCCTATGCCATGTTAGCCAAGGTCATGTGTCTTTTGCCAGGTGTTTCCATATTTTTGTCCACTTTTGTGAATGAATTAATGTACTTTTTTTACATTCATTGTTTGTAAATAATACATGGGCCTTTATTCAATTCACTTTTTCTCCTAGGCGTTCTCCTAAGAAATAAGAGCATTCTGCGATTGAAAAAGTACCAAAAAGTAGGTGAAAGTATGTTCTTGCTTGGTGTGAAAAATAACAGCTAGGAGAAAACTTAGGAGTAAAAGTGAATCAAGTATGGGCCATAGGACTGATTCACAACTTTTTTGTTAAATAATCTCTCCTTACTTATTAACTCACAATGGGGTTGATTCACTAACAGAGTTATTTCATAACTCGCGTACAGCGTAACTGTGTGCATAACGCCACAAGCGCTATCAGCAAGTACGGTAGAGCGTGTTCATTAGATAGGGGTTGGTAGGGAAATAATCAAAAGCGGTGATGTTTTCAATGCACATACAAAATGATGTGTTAATAGTGTGTAGTTTAATAGTGTATGCTTTGAAAACATAGCAAACTTAGCATTCATTACCTAGCATGCACTCATCCAGCCAAACCTCAAATGGTTTCATCACTGAAGGAAAATTTAAACAAAAATATAAAAAAAAAATATATTAACATTTGTCCAGGACAATTCATACTTTTTAAATGTCATAAGTACTAATTTATGTGATCAAGCACATTCGAGCATCTGTAAGGGGCCAACAGCACCATGTAAATACATGTTTCCAATGGGGGGAACCTTGGGTGCAGAAGGAGGAAGAGGCAACTTGGGGTCCAGCAGTGCAGGTGCCCCTGCAGAGCTCAGGGGCCCTGGGCCAATTGTTCCCTTTACCTCTATGTCAGCTCCAGCACACACTGTGTCCCAGCTTCACAGTGTCCCCAGCAGTGTGTTGCAGCTTCACAGTGTCCCCAGCAGTGTGCTGCAGCTTCGCAGTGTCCCCAGCAGTGTGCTGCAGCTTCGCAGTGTCCCCAGCAGTGTGCTGCAGCTTCGCAGTGTCCCCAGCAGTGTGCTGCAGCTTCGCAGTGTCCCCAGCAGTGTGCTGCAGCTTCGCAGTGTCCCCAGCAGTGTGCTGCAGCTTCACAGTGTCCCCAGCAGTGTGCTGCAGCTTCACAGTGTCCCCAGCAGTGTGCTGCAGCTTCACAGTACACACACATTACACAGCACACAACACAAGTCACACTACACAGTATCCACATGTTACTATGCATATAGTGATATACAATTAATAAAAGTTATGGTTGCTTGGCATTGTACATATGACCAACACAATTTAATTACTACTTAAAAAAAAAATTGAAAAACTACACAGAGGCCAAAAACAGCTGAAAATTGTAAAGGACACATGCAAACAAATAGCACTTACTTGCCCAGTCTCAAACTATTCTGAAGCAAGTGCAGTTGAGCAAAGCTTATACAGCCAAACAGCTGACAAATATTAACATTACGCACGTAAACTTCTATGCGCTCAAATTAATGCGTGATCTCAGTTTTACCGTGCATAGTTTTGCGAGCACAATGACAAGCGTAATTCATGTAGCACTATAGCGCTATCCAATAGCACTGTTTAGTGAATCAACCCCAATGTATCTCTTGTTAAATACCTTAACTCATGATTTATTTCTCCTTAATTAAGGTTTATATCTTCTTATTTGATTTAACTCATGACTTATCTCTCCTTATCTGATGAATTTTCTTTCTTTGTTTATCTCATGCATTAGCTCTCCTAACAGTAAGGTCCGTCTGAACCAGCCGCCTGCTTGCAGAAAAGCATTTGTCAACTTTCAGCTGTAAACGATCTTTGGTTCCAGGATCGGCTATGCCGATGGCAAAAAATCAGGATTGAAACGTGGCGGTTGCACAAATGACAGTAAATGGTGGTAAGTAATAGTACTAATGGCTGTACATTCAATTAAATGGACATCTGTGCATGGTCTCCCTACTGGGCTTAATGCAGACATCCAGGGTTGCAGCAGCAGCCGGCCACAGCTCCAAAAGTACAGTAGTTTGCACATTGGGCTGCATGCTGCCTTTTAGCTGGAACTTAGATAGCTGAGGCAGCAGAAACACTAGGATAGGACAGAAACAAAGGATGGCGAGTGCTCAGTTCCAAACAGCACCTTGCTATTTGCAGTGCCAGATCCAGCAAGTGCTGAACTGATTAAACTATCTCCTCAGTATCTAGTCCTAAAGAGTCATCAGTTTCACATAATAATGCAATTACAAGATTAGTAGGTTGTCTCATGACCCCTCCTAACCACAGCTATGTGACTTGGGAGATACATTACCTGTGGGGTGCTCCAAGTTTTCTACAAAAGTTGCTGGCCAACATTACAAGCACTACCGTATTACATGTTGCTAGACTAGTGAATGGCAATATAGGCAGATGATGCAGTCTGAATTTGCCCCATCTTTATACATAACACCCTTGATCATTACTTTGGTATACTTCTGGGACAACAGCCATGCAGAGCAATTTGATGCTGTGTGTGGCGTATGGTCTCAGCATAGACAGGCCACCCCTTCAACCTCTGCAGCAATGCTGCCAGCACTCATAAGGTTATTTGCAAAAGACAACCTCTGGATATAAAGCCTGGTCACACCATGCAATTTCCCGTCAGATAGATGGGTCGAATAGATAGATAGGTTTTTTTTTAACGATTTACATAGAAGTGATCAGAAAATCGATCAGAAATCTGATTGGATCTGTTGGAAATTATCTATCGACCCATCTATTTGATGGGAAATTGCATGGTGTGTACCAGACATAACACTATGGCCTCTATTCATAAAGCATTCCCGCATGCAGTAATGCTCAAAACAGCTGACTTTACTGACCATTTAGCAAAGTGTCCATTCATAAAAGCTGTATCCGCATGAAAAGCTACAATTCCTGAGCAGTGCGGGAAATTACCGCCTTATGCGGTGATTATCTCAACACATGTCACTACATGTCAATTCATAAAGATTAGAGCAGGCGGAATGTGAACTGAGAATACCGGCTGTTTCGATAACGCGATAAGCATGCGGATAACAGGCAAGATCATGGAGACAGATCTCCCAGGCAGCAGCAGTGAGAGCAGAGCAATCAAGGCATCCCAGAATACCCAGTGTCAGGTATAGCGCAATTACCTCAGCGGCGGAAAGCAGCGCGGCCGCAGCTTCTACAGCTGACGTCACGGCGGCGGCTGTCGCATCTCCTCAGGCGTCTTGTGCAGTTCCCGGCAGGACAGGTCTTTCAGTGGCACATCAGGTTAGGTCTGCACGCTCGCGCGCGGAGCGGCAGGACCTTTATGGGCTTAGGAGACAGGTCAGCTGATCGACCGGTCAGCTGACATTGGACCGCTGTTCTCACTGCCGATTGGTCAAGCGGTTCTGGGCAGAAGCTTTGGAATTGCCTGTCTGTATTTAAGGATGGGGATGTCAATGGCTCATTGTCTGTTGTTGCTGAAACTTCGCAGTGAAAGCTCTCAGACCTTAGTCAGATCCGTGTGTGCTTTGATCCGGCAGGACCCCGGGGATTTCACACTAGATTAGGATTATAACATATTGTATTATTTGTTGTGACTCTTTGCCTGTCTCTGACCCTCCGTTTGTCTGTCAATTCTGTACCTCTGCCAATGTGATCCGTTGCCGACTTCTGCCTGAATACTCACTCTGATTCTGCCTAACGATTCTGAACTTCTGTTAATCTGATCTGTTGCCGACCTTGCTTGTACGACCACTCTCCTATTAGTGAGACCCTAGGGCCATCACTCTCGTATGTTCCTGAATATTACTGTGCACCCTATCACAAGTGTTTTACATTTGAATAAAGTACTGACTATTGTGCCGATAGAGCTACTACTGATCAATTTATGCATCACTGATCGTTACACCCAGGCTGTGTTTTTTAACCCCTCGGGTACCGGTTTTCAGATAAATTTCACATCAGAAAGCCTGCATGTGTAACATTTCTTGAAGTTCTTCTAAGCTGTGGCAATTAAATAGATTGTTTAGAAAGACTAAGAGACAGATTCAGGGCAAGGAGAGGCAGTTTTAAAAAAATGCACATCTAAAGGGATGCTGGGGCTGCCTCCTTTATAGTAACTGTCTCTGCACAGAGAAAATGTATCAACTCAGCCAGCACCGCTAGTTTAGTGCGGGAATTCCCAGACGTTTCATCGCAAGTGTAAACATTTATATGAATTAGCACACAAAAGTCTAAAATACCGATGCGGTGTTTTCCCTCCAAGATTTTTTTTTCCCGCAAATGTTTTAGGAATAGAACCCAATGTGCAGTCAATTGCTTTGGTCTGCGAGGCCTGTTCTGATTAGAACCTGTCCTGTTAACCTCCTGAGCGATAATCCCGAGTTGAGCTCGGGGTATGTCGCGCAGGAGGAGTTCTCGGGCCCTGGTAGGCCGATCTGCATAATTTTTTTTTTTGTTACACGCAGCTAGCACTTTGCTAGCTGCGTGTAACTTCCAATCGCCGCTGCTCACCGCCGATCCGCCGCTACCCGCCGTGCCGCGCAGCCCCCCCCTCCCCGACCCCTTGCGCAGCCTGGCCAATCAGTGCCAGGTAGCGCTGAGGGGTGGATCGGTACTCCCTCTGACGTCACGACGTCCATGACGTCGGTGGCGTCATCCCGCCCCGTCGCCATGGCGACCAGGGAAGCCCAGCAGGAAATCCCGTTCTGAACGGGATTTCCTGCTTACTCTGATCGCCGAAGGCGATCGGAGTGGGTGGGGGGATGCCGCTGCGCTGCGGCTTTCATGTAGCGAGCCCAGGGCTCGCTACATGATTTAAAAAAAAAAAAAAAAATGCTGCGCCCCCTCCTGGGCGATATAATTGTATTGCCCAGAGGGTTAAGCCACTGTATGGTTTTGGCCACAGTGCTGCAGCTCAGTTTATAGGTGTTGGCAAACTTCTTATAGCCTAGGCCTTCTTTATAGAGCAACAATTCTTTTTATGAATCAATAAGAATACATTTTTAAGATCCTTAGAGAGTTCTAAGCCATAAAGTTCTATGAACTTCCAGTGATCAGTATGAGAAAATGTGAGAGTGATAACACCAAATTTAACACACCTGCTCCCCATTTACACATGAGACCTTGTAACACTAATGAGTAACATCACCCAGAGAGGGAAAGTGTCTAATTGGGCAGAATTTTGACATTCTTCACTCAGGGGTATCCTTACTTGTGTTGCCAGCGGTTTAGACATTAATGGCTGTGTGTTAAGTTATTTTGATGGGACAGCAACTGTACACTGTTATATAAGCTGTACAGTGACTACATTATATCAAAGTGTCATATCTTCAGTGTTGTCCCATGAAAAAAGATATAATAAGATAAATGTGTGCCATACTGTATATGTTGATTAGTGTATCAATTAATTTAGATTTTTCACAAAATGCATGATCAGAAGTCAGATTTTAATACAATTGCTGAAAAGTAAGTTTTGATAAGAAGTTATGGTCTTCAACACACGTTGGGCTATATAGAAAACATGCCAGAAAACTATAACAGACCTCTCCCTAATACTCTGCAACAGAACAACCAGATTTGTAGCTTACTGCTTCCCACCCACTCTACAGCATTTCTGACTAACATAATAGACAAGAAATGAATCATGCAGCAAGCAGCGCTGATAGTGTTATTTTATACTGTGCTCCAGTGCGGAAAGTGGCTTGTTCAAGTATCTTAACAATGTTTATTCTCGGCTATACTCACTGTTTGTAATGTCTCCTTGGGCTTAAAATGAAATAACTTGATCCACTTCCACTTCAGCAGCAAAAGCAAGTAAAAATAGGCAGTTCTGCAGAAGTTGCTGAGGTATGAATGATTCTTGTACTTTGTCACAGCCCAGAGGAAGTGGTTTTCAAGCAAGTAAGATACACTAATCATACGCAGCAGCCTGTGTAGAGCATTCTATACCATTATAAGACGTTGTGTTAGTGTGCCCGTAACTGCTTCCTACCTGTCCATAAAAGCTTTCTGAAGACCAATGCTCTTTACAGTTAATAATTACATAAAGCCATTAGTTGAGTGACTACAGTTAAAACTAACCCTAGCTTTAGTTATAGATTTAGTTCATTGCAGTATATCACTGTTCAAAAGCTTACTATCTCACTTGCTTACTATCTTTAGCATTCATCTACTTGCACTTTTCCACACTCTGAAATTGAACTAGGTTGGTTAGAATGTTTACGGCTTAATTTAAAACAATATATATAGTACACCGTAGGATTTTTTAAAATTGTGATAGAAAAGTTAATATAAAACAGACAGTTATATACAGTGGTGTAGGGATAGACCTTTGTGCCCCATTATGGAATTTGGACCTGCCCCCCCACCAACAACTCTGCTCCCCTTCTCTGCACAACATAGCCCTGCTCCCTTACTCACTGCAAAAATACCATAAATAACATTACAAATCTTTAAAGTATATTTTCTGCTTTAGGGGGACCTGTCTAGATTCTGTGATTGAATAGAAGGCAGTTTTCTTGCTTCTAAGCTAACATCGAGATGGTCGCCATGTGCCCCCAGATAAAAGAGTTAAGTTGCAGAGTGGCCCCCAGATGCAATAATTAAGTAGCAATGTGCTCTCTAATTAAACAAATAGGTATCCCTGCTTTGCCTATCCAAAAAAAAAAAGTAGCCATGTGACCCTAGATAAAAGAATTACTGTATTTTTTGAACTATAAGATTTACTTTTTCTCCCCCAAAAGTGGAGAATAAAAGTCACTGCATGTTATAGTCCAAATGCAGGAAGTTCCTGACTTGTGAACGGCTGCCAATACGCACCTCCAACCCGCCGCAATGTCGGGGACTCCCTGTACTATGCTCATGCAGAGGAGGACAAATGGAGGACACATGGGGACACAAAGGGGCATAAAAGGGGGACACGAGGACACAAGGAGGACACGAAGGGGCATAGAGAAGGACACAAGGAGGACAGAGGCTGACACATGGGGGACACAGGACACAAGAGGCACAGAGGAGGACACAGGGAGACACAAGAGGTACACATTAGACCTAATGTCTACAAAAGTAGACATTAGGGTGCTCGACAATACAGCATAGGCAATGCCACTACCAGTAGCAAATGTTCCAATGTATCAGCATACCAGCTTCCTTCAAACATGCTCTTTTATTGAGCCATATATTTTCCATGGGAAGTTAGCCGACAATTGTTTTGAGGGCCACACAGGTTACCACACGCCTTGATAAGGGGGGACCCTGCGTGATCCCCGAAACAATTGTCAGCTAACTTCTTGTGGAAAACATAAGGCTCAATACAAGAGCGTGTTTGAAGGAAACTGGTGTGCTGATACACTGGAACATTTACTTATGGTCAGCAGTGTCTTATAGTCTGAAAAATACGGTATATAGGCACTTGTTCCAGATAACAAGATAAAGTTATCAGGTGCCCCAGAAAATTGAATTAATTTGCAAGGTGCTCCACAGATAAAATTATGTAGCCAAGTGCACCCAGATCGAAGAATTAGGAGGCCAGGTGCTCCCCAGATACACAAATCAAGACACCACATGCTCCCAGATAACCATGTGTGCTCCACAGATATTAATGTTAAGTAGCCATTGTCCCCCTAGGTATCACTATTAGGTAGCTATGAGTGACCCCCAGATAGTAGTCTTAGTTAAACCTACCGCCTAGGCCCCCCAGAAAGTAGCACAAGATGGTCTTTCTGCCCCTCAGACAGTAGTATTAATATATTGCCCCTCAGACAGTAGTATTAATATATTGCCCCTCAGACAGGGCCGGGACAAGGTCCACCACCAATAGAGGCTAAGCTGGCCAAGTGCGCCCCCCCCCCCCCCTCCCTGAGCCACAGTCGGACAATATCTATATGATTCGGCAGTAGCATGAACATACATGACTCCTCAACAACAATGCCTACTCACTGTTTTAAAGTACGGCCGCAGGCGCCAGCCGAGTCCTGACTCAATCTGGCAGAGCAGCAGACTCTGAAAAGTTCAGGAGAACGGGGCAGAGATTGTTGTCATCAGCACTAAATTTTGGGCCGGGACAGCTAAAAATGGCTTAAAATATACCATAAGGGAAGAAAAACAAGTTTTGGATAGTTGTTTCTTCTTTTCATCATCAGACATTTGGAGACTTGTAATGGGACACCAGTCTCTCCCAGCTGCTACTCCTGGGTTCTGATCTCACCATGCTGTCCTGTCCTCAGGCTGGGATCACACTTGTCTGTATGATTTCGGCACAGGAAAACTGATAACCAATGTTAATCAATTGGATAGTGCACACCTGACTGTGTTTTCCCCATGCAAATAAAAACTGACAGCAGTGAAGCAATGCATGCATTTTCTCTATCAAAGGAAAATAGTATAATGACAGTTAATGTATTTACCGCATTTACATGTATACTTTTTTCCTTTGAAACTTTAAAATCGATTTTCTCAAAAACTATAAAGGTCTTTTTGAAAAAAATGTTGCTCTTGTTCCCACTGTTCTAATTAACATATCCTGCAAATTTGGTTTTTATATTATGTAAGGGGGCTTTGCTATTAACCGCTAAAGTCAGCGGGGTTTGGCATTTTTTTAATCAAAAATTATTTTTTCATTTAAAACTTTAAATTCAATTTTCTCAAAAACTATAAGGTCTTTTTGAAAAACAAAATTTAACCACTTGCCGACCGCACGCTTATACCGTGCGTCGGCAAAGTGGCAGCTGCAGGACCAGCGACGCAGTATTGCGTCGCCAGCTGCAGCTTAATTAATCAGGAAGCAGCCGCTCGCGCGAGCGGCTGCTTCCTGTCAAATCACGGCGGGGGGCTCCGTGAATAGCCTGCGGGCCGCCGATGGCGGCTCGCAGGCTGAATGTAAACACAAGCGGAAATAATCCGCTTTGTTTACATTGTACGGCGCTGCTGCGCAGCAGCGCCGTAAGGCAGATCGGCGATCCCCGGCCAATCAGCGGCCGGGGATCGCCGCCATGTGACAGGGGACGTCCTGTCACTGGCTGCACAGGACGGATAGCGTCCTGTGCAGCCCCGATCCCCGGGGATGACCAGGTAGGAGAGGGAGGGGGGAATTTCGCCGCGGAGGGGGGCTTTGAGGTGCCCCCCCCCGCCACCCACAGCAGGAAGGAGAGATCAGACCCCCCCAGCACATCATCCCCATAGGGGGGAAAAAAGGGGGGCAATCTGATCTCCCTGCCTGCACCCTGATCTGTGCTGGGGGCTGCAGAGCCCACCCAGCACAGATCACTCAAAACAGCGCTGGTCCTTAAGGGGGGGTAAAGGGGGGGTCATCAAGTGGTTAAGTTGTAGCCACTGATCACCTTTATAATCCAAGCAATTTTGGTGATTGTAGCATGTATGGGGGCTTTGCTATTAACGTTAAAGTCAAATCCGTGATCACGGATTCTACATGTTATCACGGCTAAAATCCGAGTCGAATTCGGAGCTCCGATTCAAAACCGGATCACGATCACGGCATATCCAGATTTCGATTCTGCCGTGGCTGGATTTACTCGAATTCGTGATTGTTATCCGAGCATCACTGCTCACTAGTAGTTTTACATTTACCTTGGTTGCTCTTGAGCAGATAAGCTGTTGAATGCTGTAACCTGAACCTGATTAAGCTCTTCTAATCCCATTGATGATCCTCGTTCAGATTCCTATTATACTGTATAATTAGGTTTGTGTGGAAATAAAAAAATAGCAGAGATCAACAAGTGGTATATGATTGCAATCAATTGCTTTAATGAGGAATTGCAGTAACACCTCTTTTAAAGCAAGTCATAGATATTAGACAAGACACAGAACATTTATATTGCGCTTTTCTCCTGGTGGACTCAAAGCGGCAGAGCTGCAGCCACTAGAGCACGTTCAGTAGGTAGTAGTAGGGTTAGGGAGTCTTGCCCATGGACTCCTTACTGAATGGGTGCTGGCTTACTGAACAGGAAGACCTGAGATTCAAACCCTGGTCTCCTGTGTCAGAGGCAGAGCCTATATTAGTCGGTCTTTGCCATTAATAAATGTGTGGATTGCTGTTAGCCAGTATTCTATCCATCTGCATACTATAATTCCTAAACCAACAGACCATATTATATTAAACATCTGTGAAGAACTATTTCAAATGCTTTTGCCAAGTCCAATAATACTACACTGACAGCCACCCTTCTGTCAAAATATAAGGTTTGTTTTACAAATCTGTTTTTTTTAATATAAACTTATGCTGACTATTGCATATGGTATTTTCAATCATATACAGGATCTTCTCAAAAAATTAGCATATTGTGATAAAGTGCATTATTTTCTGTAATGTACTGATAAACATTAGACTTTCATATATTTTAGATTCAAATACACACAACTGAAGTAGTTCCAAGCCTTTTATTGTTTTAATATTGATGATTTTGGCATACAGCTCATGAAAACCCAAATTTCCTATCTCAAAAAATTAGCATATTTCATCCGACCAATAAAAGAAAAGTGTTCTTAAAACAAAAAAAAAGTCAACCTTCAAATAATTATGTTCAGTTATGCACTCAATACTTGGTCGTGAATCCTTTTGCAGAAATGACTGCTTCAATGCGGCGTGGCATGGAGGCAATCAGCCTGTGGCACTGCTCAGGTGTTATGGAGGCCCAGGATGCTTCGATAGCGGCCTTAAGCTCATCCAGAGTGTTGGGTCTTGCGTCTCAACTTTCTCTTCACAATATCTCACAGATTCTCTATGGGGTTCAGGTCAGGAGAGTTGGCAGGCCAATTGAGCACAGTAATACCATCATCAGTAAACCATTTACCAGTGATTTTGGCACTGTGAGCAGGTGCCAGGTCGTGCTGAAAAATGAAATCTTCATCTCCATAAAGCTTTTCAGCAGATGGAAGCATGAACCCACTCTTTTGAACCAAAAACAGCGGCAGAAGCGCCTGACCTGGGCTACAGAGAAGCAGCACTGGACTGGTGCTCAGTGGTCCAAAGTACTTTTTTCGGATGAAAGCAACTTTGACATGTCATTCAGAAATCAAGGTGCCAGAGTCTGGAGGAAGACTGGAGAGAGGGAAATGCCAAAATGCCTGAAGTCCAGTGTTAAGTACCCACAGTCAATGATGGTCTGGGGTGCCATGTCAGCTGCTGGTGTTGGTCCACTGTGTTTTATCAAGGGCAGGGTCAATGCAGCTAGCTATCAGGAGATTTTGGAGCACTTCATGCTTCCATCTGCTGAAAAGCTTTATGGAGATGAAGATTTCATTTTTCAGCACGACCTGGCACCTGCTCACAGTGCCAAAACCACTGCTATTACTGTGCTCAATTGGCCTGCCAACTCTCCTGACCTGAACCCCATAGAGAATCTGTGGGATAGTGTGAAGAGAAAGTTGAGAGACGCAAGATCCAACACTCTGGATGAGCTTAAGGCTGCTATCGAAGCATCCTGGGCCTCCATAACACTTGAGCAGTGCCACAGGCTGATTGCCTCAATGCCACGCCGCATTGAAGCAGTCATTTCTGCAAAAGGATTCCCGACCAAGTATTGAGTGCATAACTGAACACAATTATTTGAAGGTTGACTTTTTTTGTTTTAAAAACACTTTTCTTTTATTGGTCGGATGAAATATGCTAATTTTTTGAGATAGGAAATTTGGGTTTTCATGAGCTGTATGCCAAAATCATCAATATTAAAACAATAAAAGGCTTGAACTACTTCAGTTGTGTGTAATGAATCTAAAATATATGAAAGTCTAATGTTTATCAGTACATTACAGAAAATAATGAACTTTATCACAATATGCTAATTTTTTGAGAAGATCCTGTATATGTGGTCTCATAGAAAAATGGGTTTGATATAGAAGAAGATAAACCACCAAGTTTTCTAATGTTTGGTAGATGCCCTTGATAATTCCTTTATATAGGTTCAGTTTCCTTAAGAAAGTGCATTGGCACCTTGTCATTCATTTTACATTCATTTACATAAGAAATTTAAAATTCTACATAATGTTTTAGAAATGACTAAGTTTACATTTTAGGGACTCACTGTTGTAAGTTACCTGACCACAGTCCTCGGTTTACATTTAGTTTGCCTGTTTTTGAAAGGTATCCACATTACTGTAGAGCCACACACAATATATGTCATACGATTTACTTACATTTTCTTAAAGAGGAGCTGTTAGGTATAGGGTCTCAGAGAAAAAAAACACATATCAGCAGCTAAATATTGGCTGTACTTACATTACATATGCATTTCACTGTCCATGTTTGGATTTCACAGAATTTTTTTTATAGTATTTGCAGAGATTGATGCTCCTGACAGCTCATGGCAGGTTCCATGTTTGTCTGTCTTGTATGAAGCCAATTGTGATGTCATATCCTCCCTTACCCTGCTTCCTGATGATTCGACTCACAAAAAAGATCTGGATCAAAGATCCTAATGGTTCATGATACGGACAACACTACTGTGCAGTGAATATTAATTAGCCATGTGGCTAGGAACAATAGCGGACTCATGCAGTATACTCTAGGACAGGCATGGGCAAACTCAGTCCTCCAGCTGTTACAGAACTACAAGTCCCACAATGCATTTGGCTTTATGAGTCATGACTGTGGCTGTCAGACTCCTGCAATGCATTGTGGGACTTGTAGTTCCTTAACAGCTGGAGGGCCAAGTTTGCCCATGCCTACTCTAGGAATATGAGCCCTGTGAACAGCACATTGATTTTTCAGTGCTGTGAGCTGGGCTGCAAGATACAAGCTGCTGTAACATGAGCCTGTAACTTCTCACTGTGAAAGCAGCCTTAGGGCAGGATAGGGAAATGAAGGGGAGGACCAAGGGAGTGCAGTAGGGAGAAGAAGCAGCCCCAGCATGCTTTGCAGTATCTGTTATGCGGCCTGCCGGCCTACTTAGAAGCTTGGGAATAAAGAGGCTTGCTATTCAGCAAAATTCAAAGTAAGAGAGAATTTTAACTTCAGTATTGCCTTTTTGGCTTCATTCTAAACGGTTTAACACAGGAGAATAGAGGTTTAAATTAGCTTTTGCAGCCTGATGGTTACTCTTTAACAGCACCCCAGGCCAAGACATATTTAAAGTGAACCTGAGGTTAAAACAAATTGATGAGATAAACAATTGTATGTATCCTACTACTCCTAAAAATGACCTTTTTTTAGGTTCAATGATTTTATTTTATGTTTAAACATTTACAAAGTAGATTTAATGTTTTATTGTCTTTGCTGAATGGCAGTCTATAAAGTGTCCCAGAGCTAAAACATATGAACTATTGACCTTTTCTATCCATCCCCTGAAGTCGGAAACTGTTCTCTGCAGGAAAAAGATTTATGGCTGTAACTCCTTATCAGTGAGGGTCACGTTGTAATCCAACAAGGGTCTGACAAGAGAGAAACTATTACTTACAAGCCTAAAAATTTATTCTTTCAGACAGAAAAAAAGGAAAGATGCACAGCATAATTAGTATGCTTTCTACTGTACATGCACACGTGTATCTCATGTCACACTTCACCTCAGGTACACTTTAACCACTTTTCTCTCCCGCAGCAGTACATCTACGCCCCATAGGACTTCAGTTTCTGCACAGGGGTGTAGATATACGGCTCTCGCCGTAATCAGCGATGTGCGTGCTCCTGCTCACGAGCCCATGCGCGTTCTTGTCGTCGCCCTTTAGGCCCGGAGATAAGTGAATAGGATAGATCCCATTCACCGATGTAAGTGTCCTAGTCATTGATCGCTGGCATCAACGAGATGCCTCCGGTCAATGCAACTAAAAGAAATTACACTTACACACATTACTTCCTGTTTATATTTAGTCGAATAAAAGATTTCTCGTCAGAAACAAACCAAGTACACTATACCATGTGCAGCCATCAGGGCCTCGATGCATGAAAGGCTAGAAATTTTGCCGTAAGCAGGTAACGAACACAAATTTTACTGGTCTTAATGCCAGGGGAGCAGTGCCCATTACTTTATTAGCACCAGGCAAATGTTATAATGTTGCTATGGTAATAGGAAATAACACGCATTACTACAGAAGCACGCTTTTTACTTCATAATGTGTGTGGAGCTAACAGAGCTAATAGAGTTCCAGTAGGTGCTCCCCTGGCATTAGGACCAGTAAAATTGTCATGCACTGCCTGTGCATGGCAAAATTACAGGCCTCTGTGCACCAGCCCCCATGTTCCCTACAGTAACCAACCCAAAAAAGAGGAAATATACAGTGCACATAGCACGTTGCACCAAAATTTAAGGATAATCAAAAGAGATGGTATGTAGGGTGAAATAACTTTAAAGTACTGCCCAAACCTTTTTTTGGTCTTATATAACCTAGCTACTTCCTTCTCATTCATAATCTCTTCCTGTGCATACCTGCAAAATTTCTCTAGAGTAGCTAGATTTTCTGGAATTCTCTTCCTTGCTATTTTAGAATTGTATCTAGCTATCTTAAGGTGGCCATACACGTCGATTTGCCATCAGATTCGACCAACAGATAGATTCCTCTCTGATCGAATCTGATTAGAGAGGGATCGTATGGCCACCTTTACTGCAAACAGATTGTGAATCGATTTCACCATGAAACCGATCACAATCTGCGGTGGTGCTGCCGCTGCCCGCCCGCATACATTACCTGCTCCGCCGGCGCGTGTCCCCGCTGTTTTCTTCTCCACTGGGCTCCGGGTTCCGGCTGGCTTCACTTCTTTCTGTCCAGGTAAGTTTAAACAGTAGAGGGCGCTCTACTGTTTAAACTTCCTGCCGGGACAGGAAGAAGTGAAGCCTGCTGGACTCGGAGCCCAGCGTGGAGACGGAGCCGCAGTGACAGCGGGGACTCGCGCCGGCTGGAGCAGGTAATATATTACCGCTGTATTGCGTCAGTCGTCGGGCATTCGAACGCCGCTAGCGACGCACTCCCGACCCGCCGGCGATCGAGAAAAATCTTCCGCACGGATGGATCGACGGGAGTTGACTGGAACGATCGATTTGGGACGGAAATCGATCGTTCTGTCAGCGGTGTGTGCGGGGATTTCACAGCCGATTCGATCATTGTGATCCAAACTGCTGTATATCGGCGGGAAAATCGTTGTGTATGGGCCCCTTTAAATGGACTCAAAAAACCTACCACTTTAAAATCAGTCATACATAAAGGACATGTGATCACCATCAACTCTGCTGACAAAGGGAATGCTGTGGTGATTATGGATACTGGTAAACATATGCAAGTGGGCAAAATGCAACTCACAGGTAACAGCTGGTACAAAAAAAATTGGATTATGATCTTACTCAGGAATACTCACGGAGTTGAAGAATCTAATTAAAACTTTAGCAGGTCAAAGCTGAACAATAAATACATTATCAGAAAATTTAGAAGTTGGTCATTTGTGCATAATGCCAAAGGTGCACAAGCCAGGAAACCTGAGCAGACCTCATTCCATGTATGACTCTTACTGCAAAAATTTTTGGCCTTGGAACCACTAGGGATACTGCTAAAATCCTGAAGGATACAATACACTGTATTTTTCGGACTATAAGACGCTCCTGTCCATAAGACGCGCCTAGGTTTAGAGGACAAAAAAACAGTTTGCTGAGTATTGTACAGCAGTAGCAACTTACAAATGTTCTGGCAATGGTCTCCGGTAGTTCCCAGAGGTTTTGCAGCATCCTTGTATAGCGTTTCTCCTGACTTGCATCAGCTCACGTGACGCATCAAAGCTGTGCGCGGAGAACGCCGAGAGCTGCAGACGAGGAGAAGAAAGGAGCCTGGAGCATTTGTAAGTCACTACCGCTGCACAATACTGTGCCTTTAGTCAATGGGGGGAGGTTACTGTTATATTTAACCACTTCTGGTTCCTGGACATAAGTTTCACGTCCAAATTAGCCTCACTAAAGTTCCTGGATGTTAGACTTATGTCCAGCACTAAAAGCCTTACTAAAAATTAGGAACGAGGAAACATGAAACAAATTTAAAATTTTTGTGTTTATGCCTATTTTTTGCTCAATAAATTGTCTTTGAAATTAAATAAAGCTTAAAAAAAATGAGTTGTGTGTGGTCCGACATTAGTCATGGAGAGAATCCGAAGACATAACAACAAAAGTTGTTTAGGTGATAGATTTCTTTGCAAAGAAATCTTGTACAGTTAGTCATTAAAGGTATCACCTAAATAACTTTTGCTGGTATGTCTTCGAAAAAAAAATTACTGTATCACTTAGATGGCATATGTAAAAAAAGGATATTGATGTATCAATAGTGACAGGAACCATGAGGGGTAAAAACCAGGAACCTGAAGTGGTTAACGCCGATCGCTAGACCTCTCTAGGAACCAGCAAGCACACATACAGTGGCTTGCAAAAGTATTCGGCCCCCTTGAAGTTTTCCACATTTTGTCACATTACTGCCACAAACATGAATCAATTTTATTGGAATTCCACGTGAAAGACCAATACAAAGTGGTGTACACGTGAGAAGTGGAATGAAAACCATACATTATTCCAAATATTTTTTACAAATCAATAACTGCAAAGTGGGGTGTGTGTAATTATTCAGCCCCCTGAGTCAATACTTTGTAGAACCACCTTTTGCTGCAATTACAGCTGCCAGTCTTTTAGGGTATGTCTCTACCAGCTTTGCACATCTAGAGACTGAAATCCTTGCCCATTCTTCTTTGCAAAACAGCTCCAGCTCAGTCAGATTAGATGGACAGCGTTTGTGAACAGCAGTTTTCAGATCTTGCCACAGATTCTCAATTGGATTTAGATCTGGGCATTGACTGGGCCATTCTAACACAGGGATATGTTTTGTTTTAAACCATTCCATTGTTGCCCTGGCTTTATGTTTAGGGTCGTTGTCCTGCTGGAAGGTGAACCTCCGCCCCAGTCTCAAGTCTTTTGCAGACTCCAAGAGGTTTTCTTCCAAGATTGCCCTGTGTTTGGCTCCATCCATCTTCCCATCAACTTTGACCAGCTTCCCTGTCCCTGCTGAAGAGAAGCAACCCCAGAGCATGATGCTGCCACCACCATATTTGACAGTGAGGATGGTGTGTTCTTAGTGATGGGCAGAGTTAGTTTTCTGCCACACATAGCGTTTTGCATTTTGACCCAAAAGTTCCATTTTAGTCTCATCCGACCAGAGCACCTTCTTCCACATGTTTGCTGTGTCCCCCACATGGCTTGAGGCAAACTGCAAACGGGACTTCTTATGCTTTTCTGTTAACAATGGCTTTCTTCTTGTCACTCTTCCATAAGAGCCAACTTTGTGCAGTGCACGACTAATAGTTGTCCTACGGACAGATTCCCCCACATGAGCTGTTGATCTCTGCAGCTCGTCCAGAGTCACCATGGGCCTCTTGACTGCATTTCTGATCAGAGCTCTCCGTGTTCGGCCTGTGAGTTTAGGTGGACAGCCTTGTCTTGGTAGGTTTACAATTGTGCCATACTCCTTCCATTTCTGAATGATCGCTATAACAGTGCTCCGTGTGATGTTCAAGGATTTGGAAATCGTTTTGTAGCCTAAGCCAGCTTTGAATTTCTCAATAACTTTATCCCTGACCTGTCTGGTGTGTTCTTTGGACTTCATGGTGTTGTTGCTCCCAATATTCTCTTAGACAACCTCTGAGGCTGTCACAGAGCAGCTGTATTTGTACTGACATTAGATTACACACAGGTGCACTCTATTTAGTTATTAGTACTCATCAGGCAATGTCTATGGGCAACTGAAGCCACTCAGACCAAAGGGGGCTGAATAATTACGCACACCCCACTTTGCAGTTATTGATTTGTAAAAAATGTTTGGAATCATGTATGATTTTCATTCCACTTCTCACGTGTACACCACTTTGTATTGGTCTTTCACATGGAATTCCAATACAATGAATTCATGTTTGTGGCAGTAATGTGACAAAATGTGGAAAACTTCAAGGGGGCCGAATACTTTTGCAAGCCACTGTATATGGGATCAGGCAATCCCCACCTGTTCTGCATAAATGAGACTCTACTGTAGTAAACTTTAAAGAGACACTGAAGCGAAAAAAAAAATTGATATAATGAATTGGCTGTGTAGTACGGATAATTGCTAGAACATTAGTAGCAAAAAAAAATTCTCTTATTTTTATTTTCAGGTATATAGTGTTTTTATAACATAGCATCATGCTCTAATATTTGCAGTTGACACGCTACTCAGCATTCTAAATGATTTTACAGGCCAGCGAACTTTTGAACTGTCCTCTGGAGAGAAAAAGAAAATACAGTAACTGACAGTTGAGATAACAAGCTTCAGAAGACCGGGCTCTCTGCGACTTTAAAAGTCGTGGAGCTCAATGGCTCTTTTGCATAGAAAATAACTGGAGTTTCTTAACACTTCCTGTACTGGAAACAATAGACTTATGTCTACGCTCCTAATGTTTTATTTCTTAGCTGTACTACACATACAAATCATTTTATCAACAAAAAAAATTTGCTTCAGTGTCTCTTTAAGGGACCTGGCCAAGTACTGTAGTTGTAAACCTCTTTTCTACCATAGGACACAAAGCGCATAAGCTTGTCTCAGAACAGTAAATAGTGATGTGTTCAGGGGAACACGTTGTGTGATCACAAATGCCAGGATTATTAAATCAGGATTGGACATACATTATATTTTCATACAAGTGAATGGTGGGGACCTGGGGACTGAGTTTACTACAGCCAGGGGTTTACCATATCAGAGTTTACTATAACGGGATTCTACTGTACTATCAAATGCATAACCAGTCACCATGGATGTACAAGCTCTTTACAGTATTATCCCCTACAGGAATGGGATTGAGGCATGCATGAGGCATTGACAGCATGGAGGATGCGACACAGCTTTATCCACTTCATCCTTACACACAACTATTTTACCTTTGATAGTTGCACCTCTCACCTATCAACACCGTTCAGCATAATCCACGCTTATTGCTACATTGATGATATTTTTACTATATGGGCAGATGGAAAAGGCAAAACTAAAAAAAAAATAAAAAATAGACTATTCTGCAAACTCAGTGAACTTCCTGGGCACCACTGTGCCCATCAAAGACGGCAATGTACCAATGTACATAAAACCCACCGAGAGATGCAGCTATCTCCAGTTAAATTCCAGTTGTCACATCCAGCACATAAATTGAGCCATTATACACAGGCAGACCACCACATACCACCATATGACCATGTATATATGTTCTCACCCAGAAAAGAGTCTTGGCAGAATTTTTCCAGCAAGACCACAACCATCAACAACAGTGTAACTCGGGCATTAAAACACAACAGGAAAAAACTCTTGCACTACAAAGAGAAGTAAAAAAGAACACCTACTACTGGCGACTGCATACAGTAGGGTAGTAGAAATGGCAATGGGGAGCATGGTTACCGTACCAAGACTGAGAGGATCTGCACCTGGTGCAAGCATTATAACTTTGTCCTCAAAGCGGCAAACACTGTGGAACTGATCATAAATTTCAGGAAAAACCGTTCCACCCTCCACCCAGTTCTCATTGGGGAGACCAAAATCTTCAAGGTACCATGCGCTGTTCTTGGGGCAAAGATGGGGACACAACACTATTAAAATTCAGAAGTTATTCTTCTTGCACAAGCTGAAAAAATGTGGAATCCTACATGAGATGCTTATCAGCTTCTACACTGCTACCATTTAATCCATCCTTTGCTCATCTCTCATGGTCTGGTACGCAGGGGCTACAGCTAGCGACAAGTGTAAGCTGCAGAGAAGATCATAGGTTCACCCCTGCCACCTCTAGACCTCCTCCACACTGCTAGAATGAAGACGAGGGCCACGAGAAAGTCGCACAACCCCTCCCATCCAGGCAGGTGATTCTTCGAGTTCCTCCCATCAGGCCACTGTTTCAGAGCCATCTTCTCCAGGACCACCAGACGTAGGAACACCTTCCCCCAGGTAGTCCTCCTACTGAACTCCAGCCCCCCCTGCCAGGGGGCGGCACTCTTGTCCCTTGGACAGCTTCATTTCAGCTGACGCACACCCCAAATTTCGAAGTGCTCCTGTGCAGAACTTGCCCCACACCCAAGCTATTAGAGTTCTTGCTTGCCCTCTTTGCTCTGTATGCATGTTACTCATGTGTGTCAATGTAGATTTTCTTGCTGTCAACGTCATGTCTGTCAAACATACAACTGCCATTGCCATGTGTACCACAAGTAATTGAACTTCTCAGCAAACGCACAGTTTAGCCGGCCATCTGAAAGGGGCCTTAAAGCAAGCACAGTATATACAAGAACAAATTTAACAATGTGTGGTGGACAGTATAACAAACAGTGGACACTAGAAAAGTCAAAGGGCAGACTGCAAATGTCAGAACTGGAAACATCAGGATTACAGATCAGGCTCCAAATATGAACAGAGTGGGCAGAGGTTCAGCAGCAGTTAAGGCCTTCCACCAAAATTTAGGCAAATGCTGAAGGGCAGGTGATAAGCAACCTACATCTGTTGCAAAATTAAAGTGGACCTGAACTCAGAACTTCCTCTCTGCTCTAAAAGATACGCAACAACATAATAAACTTCAAAGAAAAACATTTGTTACAGCTGATACAAATACTAGAATAAATCTGCACTGTTTTTACTTCATGCTTTCATGTAAGGAGACATATTGTTAACATCCTATGCTTTCAAATGAGCTTATCTGCCTTATCTGCCATGGCAGTCATGTGACACCTGGGAGAGATCAAATTACAACTTGTGATTAGACACAAATGAGGGGGAATTAGACAGGCTAAACTCTAAGGCTCCCTGCACACTGCATGTGATTCTGATTCCGATTTTCAATCACTTTTTACATCCGATTCCGATTTTTAATCGTTACTGCATGCTCCGTTTTTATGTTGATTCAGGGAAAATCAGAATTGCAAATCGGAATCGCAAAACGGATTTGCAGTGTGCAGGGAGCCTTAATCAGTGTTTCTCAAACCTGTCCTTATGACTCCCCAACGGTGTATGCTGCCCTGCTGCAGCTGAGCCAGGCACGCTCCCCTGCGCGCGCTCCCGCCACCTTCCGCTGCCCCAGTTCCCATTCATTGATCTATGTCTCCATATGAAAAGCCGTGATTTTTCTAATTTTTATGTCATCCCTTCAGTTCCTGTAAGCGGGAGCTCTCGCTTACAGGATGAAAAACCAAAAAAAATGACTGAATAGTAAAACTACATCTACATACATTTTTTTAAAAAATATACACAATCAATTACATTTAAAATTACCTGTTTACCTCCGCACTCCAAAAAAACCAAAATAAAATTTTTAATGAAAAAAAAAATTATGTAAAAAAAATTACAATAAAAAAAACAACATAAATAGTTACCTAAGGGTCTGAACTTTAATATGCATGTCAAGAGAGTATATTACTATAATTTTTTAATTATAAGCTTGTAAATGGTGATAAGCGCAAATTGAAAAAATGCACCTTTATTTCCAAATAAAATACTGACGCCATACATTGTTGTTATAGGGACATAATTTAAATGGTGTAATAACTGGGACAAATGGGCAAATAAAATACGTGGGTAATTATGGTAGCATGTATTATTTTAAAGCTAGAATGACTAAAAACTGAGAAATAATGAATTTTTTCAATTTTTTTCTTAATGTTCCCGTTAAAATGCCTTCAGAAAAAAAATAATTCTTAGCAAAATGTACAGCCCAAAGAAAACCTAATTGGTGGCGGAAAAAACAAGATATAGATCAATTAATTGAGATACCGGTAAGTAGTGATAAAGTTATTGGCGAATGAATGGGAGGTGAAAGTTGCTCGGATGCATAAGGTGTAATGACACTGAAGGCTGAAGTGGTTAAGTAAGTAGGGAGGTTGGAGGGCATCCTTGGATAGATCCTTGGAGTGGTTTTGAAATGAATAAAGGATATACTGAGAAACCATCATTAAGGGGATGGACTAGTCCAAAACCTGTCAAGTGTCTTAGATTTTATCACTTACCGCAAGTGACAGCTGCACAGGAAAAAATCATTTATAGTACATTTTGCTTTGGGACAAATGTACATTATATGCATATGCATTGCATTCACTGTTTTACAATTTTGCAGAAAGTGTTCCTTAAACTTAAGTTAACAACCTCCTGATGTCTCCAACTAAAAAATGTCTCCCAGATCCATGGTGCTATATACCTAAGAATTAATTAAAGTAATAATCATAACTGCTGCTCTGACGTCTGTGAACAATGTCTGTTTTCCAATTCTTCCTCACTAATTGTGCCTTGGATCCTATTCCATCTCAACCTTATTCTCTTCTCTTCCTACATCCTTGTTCTCAACTTAACCCTCACTATTGGCAATTTCCCATCCTAAATGATAAAAACTGTCATAAAACCAAGACTTCAAGGGAAAAAAAACCACTTCTTTAGCTCCTGCAACCCTTACAAGCTACAGACCTGCTTCAAGTCTTCCACCCTAATCCAAAGAACTGCAAGGACATGTCTTCTGATAAATTCTCCTCTCTACTAAATCCTGCTTTGATTATAATCAGTCTGGCTCTCACCAAAACCACTCAGCTGAATGACCTTACTAACCTACTGTCTCATGTCTCAAACTTTTTCTGCTCTATCTTCATTTATGACTTCTCACTTCCTAAAACTTAGCAGAAATAAAACAGAAGTGGCTATTTTCTCATCCTTGCAGTCCACCTCTCTTCCTGAAATGACAATAAATGGTGATGACATCCTAATAACCTTGCCCTAAGCACAGTTCATAGGGGTTCAATTCAATAAATTGCTCTTATTTGTACCACATATTCACTCTACTTCTTAATATCTTATTATTTTCATTTCAAAAATATATCCCACATGTTGTCCTCCTCTAGAATTACCACCTCACATTCACGTATACAAGATTTTGCATGTGCTTCACCACTCCTCCGGTACGCCCTCCCACAACACATTCATCACTCTCCAACCTTTGTTACCTTTAAAGAGAATCTGTATTGTTATAATCACACAAAAGTAAACATACCAGTGAGTTAGGGGACATCTCCTATTACCCTCTGTCACAATTTCGCCGCTCCCCGCCGCATTAAAAGTAGTCAAAAACAGTTTTAAAAAGTTTGTTTGCAAACAAACAAAATGGCCACCAAAACAGGAAGTAGGTTGATGTACAGTATGTCCACACATAGAAAATACATCCATACACAATCAGGCTGTATACAGCCTTCCTTTTGAATATCAAGAGATCATTTGTCTGTTTCTTCCCCCCCCCCCCCCATCTCACTGAAGAGTTACAAGCTGATTGTTTGTTTACTCTTGCAGTCAGCTCTGCCCAGTTGTCTGTAATTCTGCAGTATGTGACTCATCAGTATGTGAACAGAGGATTTATCCAGCTTGTAAAAGATAAGAGAGCAGAGAAAAGCTGGCTAATGTAAATAACACACACACACAGTGGAGTGTGCATAGAGGGGGCATGCATAGCAGATCACACTGAAGAATTGGCAGCCTTCCAGACACAGGATGACAAGTCCGACAGGGGAAAGATAAGCTGATTTACTACAGAGATGGTGATAGTATAAAGTGCTGCAGTAAGCCAGAGCACATTATAATAGGTTTAGGAACCTGTAGGATGGTAGAAAACACAATGACATTTTTGTTACAGCGTCCCTTTAAACGCTTTCTCAAAACTAACTTGTTCCAACAAGCATACGCTCTATCTTAGAGCACTTTCCTTTTGTCCTAAAGCCAAGTTGCACTCCTACTAAATATCCTACACGGCCTCTAGGTATGTTTATTGCATACTTCCTCACCTCTTGCTTCCCCCTATTCCTTTAGACTATAAGCTTGCAAGGGCAGGGCTCTCTCACCCTTTTGTGTCTTGGAATTCATTATACATTTTATTCATCATGTTACTATTGTCACTATATTTAACCATTCTTTATTTTGTATCAAATCTGTATTTTCTCACCAATAGTGTATTTTCTATATTGTTGTATTCCATTTGTCTGTATAATTATGTACCCCATGCTCATGTACATGTATCCCTACTTCACACATAACATTACTCAAATACAAATGAATATCCTAACTATTCTTGCCTTGATGACTGTAATATTCTCCTCAATTCAGATGCCACCACACCCACCACATCTTATTCACTATGCAAACTTCCACCATGCCACTTGAATCTGGACATACTTCCTCCAGTTGGATTAAATGAACTGGTGGACAAGTGGATAATGTAGCCGGGCACCACTCACACAGAAGAAAGCAGGAAGAAGGGTAATTGGAACTATGCACCACATTCCCCTAACAAAAGGCAATGTGGGAGGCCAAGATAACCGACGATCCCTGCACATTCACTATTATCCAGCAATTGCTAAGGGAAGTTTTGCTACCAAAGATCACTCTAAGGTTAAAAGCTGGCATCTCCTCATCTTTCCCATTGGCAGGAGAACGCTGGATAAAAACAATGACAAAGACAATGAATTTCTCTCTCAGCTTCCACAATCCTGTGCCTGCATGACTTTCATTCAACATCGGGTTTGGTGGTTGTGATACATGCAACGTCTATTAGCCATTTCATTGGTCTTTCTCTTGGGCAACATGGTAATTTTCTCTTCCAAGAAATCACTGTGCAAAACTGACATGCAATTGAATGTGTGCCAATGCCAATAGGCCTTATTTTTTGATGCTAGATTGTGCCTAGCCCTAACAGAAAACAATTCAGACATATGCGATATCCACTGTTCTACAGCCCAAAAGAACTATGGTAAATCTGGCCCATAGTGTTTCTATTTCATTTCAATGGAGAAAACTAGGTTGTAACGATATTATTTGTTCAGAGGATGAACGGACAGGCAATGGTGTGGTGTTCAATAACAGTACTTGGAACGCTGCACACTTTTAAATATGATACTTCACGAGTGTTCCTGGGCAGAACAATGAACCCCATTTACAGAAGAAGATGCTGCTGAGGCCTGATAATTGCTTTTGGCACAACTCTTTGGCCAGATAAATAAGTTCTTTAGGTCAATCATGCTGCAGACAAGAAATATGTACATCCCATTAAAACCAAGACTGACATGGGAGCCTAGTGCTTTTGGAGTCTGTTACTTCTTGCACTAGTTAGCCATACTTGTACTGCTTAGATTTTTTTAAGTCCACTCTGTAGTAAATAATTGTAGACAGGAAGAAAGAAAAAAAGAGTCGGCACTACAACTCTCTCTGCATGCAGGAGGGAGGTGGCAGGAAGCACAGCCTTCTTACCCTTCAGTGTGGACAGCGTGCTCAGGCTTGAATGTGTACAGGAATTGCATAGTTTGAAAACAAAGTAGATAAGTCGGCACTTGCTGTGGTTTTTCATTTATTCCAAAGGTGGTGACACATAACATTGCAGTGTATCAAAAATGGGACATACCATGTAAAGAGGCCGTGCGGTGGTGGTGGGTGCTGGGCCAGAGGGCTCCTCTAGCCCAGCACCCACCACCACCGCACGGCCTCTTTACATGGTATGTCCCATTTTGATACACTGCAATGTTATGTGTCACCACCTTTGGAATAAATGAAAAACCACAGCAAGTGCCGACTTATCTACTTTGTTTTCAAACCACTCTGTAGTAAACACAATTTTCCCAGCTTGCTATCCAGACCTGTATTAAAGGGTTTGCTAGAATTTGTTAAATGAAGGCAGTTG